>NW_007580546.1:0-10025 GCF_000690725.1 Stegastes partitus | reverse complement strand
CAACGTCGTATTGCAACGCCTGCCTTACCGCTAATGCTGCCCGCAATCCTTCTGTTCATCTCAGACTCAGTTTCCCCGACCTTCATAAACAAGATCCTGAGATGCTTAAACTCCGTCACTTGGAACTGTGACCTCAAACCCAAACCGGACATCCTGCTCACCCTGGTTTTACCTTAAGATCCCGTCCATGAGTACCAGAAAAATTAAATACACGCATTTATGTTGTACAAACAAGTGGGAACACAGATTGTGAGACATTAGAACATTTACCTTCAGGGCCTAAAACAGGGTTAAACACCTTTTACTTTCTCACCTGCACGCTGTTCTACTGATACTCCAACAGGTATGTGTCGGTTTGCTAAGCAGAAAGGCCCACTACCCTACTACACCCTACGATATTGAACACCTTTTACAGGACATAGCAGTTATTTATGCCAATGTGAGTGTTTCCAAGGAAGTTAGTGGTCAAGACATGGCAGAAGACTTCTTTAGAACTTCCTAATGTGTTTGAGCTCCGTCGATGCAAGTCCAGCAGTGGCTACTTCAGTTGCAGCTCTTTTAAATGATGAATTATAAAAGGTGTGGATGACAGAGAATGTCCTTGCACTGTCTCTCCTCATAACAAGTATTTATGTCAAGTGCGATTGACTTTCCTGGTGTATTTGCAGTATGTATACATTTCAGGCTGCATGCAAATGTCTGCAGAGAGGTTCGTGCACAACCTTATGGACTTGGGTAGATGACATTAGGGGTCACGGAAAGAATAAATTGGCCTTAAGGAAGTTTTACCACTGAGCAGGGACTTTAAAACAACCTGGACCTTCACATAGACCCATAAGTTCCATCAGTGGAAACACACCCAGAAAAAAGGGTTTCCTCAGAATCTTCGGTTGGACGTACCTTGGTCCTGAAGTTCTTGCAGCCGGCAGCTCTGCAGATGCAGTTGGCGGCAGCTTTGCAGACTTTGTGGTTGGAGTCGATCTGCAGGGCGGCGAGCGTCTGCAGGGTGCATCCCAGTGGGAGGAGCTCCGAGAGGCTCCGCCCCCGCAGCTTGTTTAAAGCCCGCCTCCGTTTGGGGCTCCGCAGGGCCGAGAGGATGTACTCTGAAACACAAATAGCAATAAATAACACAAGACCCAGCTAGACCATATAAGCTCCATTTAGCATTTTATTAAAATAATACAATCTTTAGTGCACTTTTCATTCTTGTTGCCTTAAAAGGTGGAAGTTCAAAGTGGATTTTTGACTTTGGAAACAAGTTGAGGTTTTGAGTTTTTATTTGTTTTCCTCCTCTTCGATCTTATTTATGTGCACATTTCTGCATAAACTAAATTATTACCAAGACAGAGTTCTGGCTGTGCAGCAGATTAACAACTCTATGATGGTTTTTTTTTTAATGCACTGAGACATGAAGTGTGTTTGTACAGCTCCCAGCTTTATCTAATCCGTCTATCTCTGCGTGTCATGCTTGGGCTGTAAACTCCAACCACCTCGATTTATTTCAGGCGTCCCGTATTGAACCAAGCCCAGAAACACTGTTTTCATTGTTTTAGCAGTTTTTATAAGTGCTTCGCTATGCAAACCAAATGTAGTTCAGAGGTTTAATAGACACAAGACATGTGTGGACAGCAGCCAAGTGAAGGATACAAGGAGAGAAGGATGCACTTCTGCGTGTTCATGTTCATACTTTGGCGTCAGGATGAATCGTGCGGTCGTTGAAACTTTATTGATCCTTTATTGGGAGCTGTGGCCCCTGCAGCTGCACACACACACACACAGTCCTGCTATCTTTGTGAGGACCCTCATTGACCCACTGCACCTTCAGCATCACGACTAAAAGCCGAACCAGAACTTCAGAACAATGTGAACCCTCAAACAGCCTTGTGAAGGTTTGTCCCACAGTGTGACTCCACCACGAGGTCTTAAACCCCAAACGCAGTCCTCATAAAGACACGAGACCACGCCCAGTTGGTTTGGCGTGACCGTTCGGCAGTAACGCTAACAGATGGTCCAGATGCCTTTTAGCAAGCTGGAATTCCTGGAACGTTTTCAGATCTTAAAGAATGGCATGGTGTTATAGTTCGACTACAGAGCTTTAAATACACAACAGACGCCGGCGTGTAACTCCGAACATGAACTCTGGGGATTCCTCTCATGTGTGAGTCAGATATAAGAAAATACTGTAAGTTTAGTGTCCTACAGTTGTCTGGAAGCTGGAATCTGAGCATCTTTGCACCAAAATTCTGTTATCAAACAGACAAACTTTGGTCTTCGAGTTTGTACTTGAGGCTGTTAAGACACTTTCTTATTGTTTTGGGCTCCACAAAGGAACTTCCATTGACCTCCTTTACTGAGCTGGAAATATCAGAGACACTCCTCAAGGCATTAAATGGACCCTTTTATGTGTTTTTCTTGAAGGCCGTACCTTCTTTGGAGAGGCGTGAGATGTGATCTCCGAGCTCCTGGAAGCTCCAGCGCTTCAGATACACCGACAGCTGGAAGAGGGTGACTCTGTCTGGGCTGCAGACCGGCCGGCAGCTGGGCAGCACCCGGCAGGACGCCTGCACCTGCTGCAGGAGCTGAGAAAACACTGCAGAGGAGCAACAAGGACAGGTTCCAGGTCAGTCCGACGAATAAGAAAAAAAAAACGCTGCTTGTGACTGAATGCATGGGCGTAGATTTAGGGGAGATGCGTCCATTTTAGTATTTAGAACATTTGTTTAACGTAATAAAACACTAAAGAAGCAGAAGAACTTAATTTTAAATAAACGCTATAATCACACTATTAGACACAAGAATGGCTCCAACAGGGACTCCACTTGTTTATTCTGCAGTTTGTCTTTTTCACTTCAACATGATTAGACTTTGTTGTATTTTAAATTGTCCAGACTCGCACCATAAACTGATGCAGAAATACAGAAAAAGCATGTGATTGTTTCCGGCGGTGGTCCGGGTGTCTCTGCTCCTGCCTACCTTTCTCCGACTGGCCGGGCTGCTTGGCCTTCACCTTGTGGGTGTAGCGCTTCTTCAGCGCCCGGGAGAAGCCGTCGGCATGGCAACAGAAAGGGGAGCCGGCGTCGCTCACGCACTCGTCCCAGAACTGCAGAACGTCTCTGGTTCTCTGGGCCTTCGGCAGGACTGGAGGTGCAGGAGAGGAGGATGAAAGTTTATCTCCACAGAAACACTGACAGAGCTGCTATTAAAGAATGATCTGATGAATTGGGTTTTTCTTTAGATTGTATGTGAACAGATTTTCCGCTGACCGTCTCGGGCCGTGATGCTGTCGGTCTTCTCCAGCAGCAGACAGCTCACTCTGTCCAGGACCTCGGCCTGCAGAGCCATTTCCTGCAGCAGCTCCCGCCTCGACGGGGCGAAGTCGGTCGTCTTCATCATCTGAGGAGACGATATGGAGGTGTGAGGCTGATGAGGGGCATGAACAGATTCCTAACAGCCTCCTGAATGTCTGATTCCAGATAAGACGTTGCTCTATTAAAACACCTGACGTGGACATGTGGCAGCGTCTGAACCTCCTGTACCTGCAGCAGGATGCAGCAGATGTCCAGGTGAGTCTCCAGAGCCTGGTCAAGACTCCAGTTCCCAGAAGTCAGCGGGGCGACGATGAGGTCCTCCTCAGAAGCCGATTGGCTGTCATGGGACAGGAGGCCGAGGCTCCTCAGAGTGCTCTGCTGGAACGAACTGATGCTGACGGAGGAAAACAAAGAAAGATGAGCTGTTGGACAACGTTTCAACACAGCGTGGACTCTTCTTGTCCGTCTGTCCGGCTCACCCGCTGTCCTTTAGTCTCAGGCTGCCCAAACAGGAAGTGTCGTCGTCCCCGTTGAAGTCATGTGACAGGAAGTCGAAGCTGCCGAGGACTTCCTCCACGGCCAGAGTCTCCTCTGACGAGGAGCTCCTCAGCATGGAGAGGTCGTTCTGGAGCACATGCACAACAGTTTGCTGTCATTTTACAGATTTGTTCTGTTTTGTTAAATTACAGATAAGAACTTTTTTTTAAATCAGTAATTTCATGAGTTGTTAATTTACAAGTTACACGTTTAAAAAAAAGCCCAAACTGTTAAAATCTGCACTTTTACAAACAGTAATTTGTTCTAATACAACAGTTAATGTACTTTTTTCTGTACACTATTCTGATCAGCCAAACATGTAATTATTTAAAAGACATTTGCTGTTATTTGAAAAAGAAGCTTAACGATATTAAGTTAAGGCTGGAAAACAGTAAATAAAAAATATACATTTTAAGCTGTTATTTTCCAGATTTTCTTGTTTTATTAAATTATAAATAAGTAGTAAAAAAAAGAAAGAAAAATGCATTAATTTGCAAGTATGCATAGGGGGGGAATAGAAAATCTGTAAAATATCAGCTAATTTTTTATGTTTTGTTAAAATACAATATCTAGTAAGGTCACAGTGTATAATTACACTGTTTTATACTTGGTAACAAATACAACTGTTATACAGATATTTGTCATTATGTGGAAGAAATGTTAGGTATTGAAAAATAGCAAAAAATTACATATAGTTAATGTTTCCTGTGATTTTATGAGGTATTTACATATTACACACAATATTTAAATCACCTAAAACAAATCATCTATCTACAGATATTTGCCTTTAATGTTCAAAGCTTTGAAAATAAAATATTACATCATTCATAATGTGTTTTTTTTCCAACAGATTTTTTATTTTACTCTACATAAGTACATAAGTGCACACAGGTACCTTGAGTATGGTGGCCAGGTGCAGCACCTGGTGGTCCAGCGCTCTCAGCTCCTTGTCAGAGCCGCTCTGGTCCTGCAGACTTTTCTCCAGCTCCGCCACCAGAGCTCCCAGCCGGACGGCCTGAGCTCCGCGCTGGGCGCCGCTCGCCGCCGCCGGCCTCCCCGGAAGAGGAGCGGCCGACGTGGGCGAGGACGGAGACGTGGCCGGGGGCTGAGGGGGCGACGCCGGGGCGGAGAACGTCTGATGGTCTGGAGGGTCCTGCAACGAAGACGAAGATCAATGTCCTGAACTCTGTAGTGACAGATTGTCTCACATGCATCTCCATGAAAACAGAACAACCACGACTAGAAGGAGAGAACTCAGAGAGACAGAAATCATAACAAATGAAAGATGCATTACTTAAATATTTAATTTGCAAACATGAAAATAAAACATGGCGGCTTTACACACTCTAAATACTTGACTACTTCCATTAATAACTAGTTTCTATACCTGCTCTGAGTAAACACAGCCTGCAGTTCAACCTATTTCACATTTTAAAACTGCCTGTATTTTTATCTTGTTGGTTGTTTTGTAGAATCTAGTTGCTGCAAACGCTTCATTCTCCGTGTCTTGTTTAGAAAATTCAGGAAAAATAAAGTGATTTTTGATGAAATATTGTGTTTTTATGTCAAGATTTGGACGATTGTTCCAGGAAGCAGTCTTGTAGCGACTCGTCTGTGACGTGCTGTGTGAGAAAGATGAACGTTGGGAAACTGTTCCTCTGTGTTTACAGTTTTCAGACGTGGGTGTGGCTGTTTGGTGGCTCTCTGATGGATTCGTGCTGGACCTTTGGTGGATCTCTCTCTGCATACTTGTGCAACAGATAACTGTTTATATGACACACGTGGTGCCTTCAGGGTTTTTATTTTTTTTCTTACCTGCACACCGACAGAGTCCTGCCCCGGAGCTGCACTTTGCTTCTCAGAGTCCAGTTCTCCAGCTGTGTTCTGTCTGAGGATGTCCGGAGTGCTGGACCTGTCAGAACCGTACCGTCAGTGTGGAGATAGAACATCCAGCATCGTCTGTATGAGTCGTTCTACACATGCTCACGTCTCCAAACAACCTGAACCCTGTGTGGACGCTCACCTCTGTAAGGCCTGAAGGGAGACACCGTTACTCTCCTCTGGTGAAGAAGGAGGCTCATCCCACTCTTCCTCTTCCTCCTCTTCCTCCTCTTCCTCCTCCTTCTCCTCCTCCTCCTCCCTCGTCTTCTCCTCCAGAGAGTCTTCCTCTCCCAGGGACAGCCGAGTCTGGCTTCCCCCGAAACTGGTGCCTCGGCTGGGGCTGGACGGGTAGCTGTGAGCCCTGGTGAGGCTGAGGAGGAGTTGGTTATGAAATTAAACATATCATCACAATTAAACATAATGTCTGACTTTATATTAATGACTTTTACTGAACACTTAAGGTTGATGCTTTGTTTTAATTTATAATAGTGTCTTACAAAAGCTGAGAGCAGTTCAGTATAAAATATGACCAGCAGAGATCAGCTTCTAGAGGTTTTGTTGCTTTTCTTTTGAGGAAATTATTAAAAATGTACCATTTATCTGATTTATATGGTTTAAAAAACACAGAAACTGAGATATTAGAGCGACTCAGCTGAAACGTAGGACACTTAAATCTGAAAAATAGCTTCAATATCATCTGTAATGTGACTTTTCTCAACAGTTTGTGCAAAATCAGTTCAAATATCGTGTGTAATATTTTATTTTTAGGCACAATACGTCAATTTAATGTGCAGTATTTCATTTGTCTGGTGCAATATTTCTTTACAATGTGTGAGAAATTTTACTATTTCAGAAATATTTCCAGTATATCTGCTTGTTTTACCTCATTTATTTTTAAGTAATCTATCGTTCTGTATCTTATCGATTTTCCACAAGTCACTGCATTTTATTTGATTTTATTTCCATTGTGTCTGATTTATTTTCCTTTTTTGTGCCTTTATGATATCGTGGCATTTCTGAAATAAATAAGAAATGTATTCTAATGTTCCGTAGTTTAGTTTTTTGTGCAACGTGTGGCAAAATAATGTACTTTCGGGAAGAATAAAGTTATGAAAACATTTAAAAAATGAGGTAAAAACTGGTCCAGTGTGCTCTCACTGCAGTTTGGTTTACGTCTGTGAGTGTTTAGTTCTTTATTTCTAAATAATTTCACAATTCTGTGGCTCATTTGATGTCGTAAAGCATCAGAAAGCCGGATTGTGTCACTTTTATGTCCATAAGTTATTATTTTACTGAACCAACGTGGATAAAAAATGCTGCTGATCTTCTCAAGAAGCCTATTTTCTAAAACTGTGCATTTCTCTGATTTATCTAAGGGGTCATAAGATGAGTAAACAATAAAAACAAGGTGAACTTTTCTGTATTTTGTGAAGTTCTGGACGTTTTCCAAACACAAAATGTTTTAACTGCTCGTCCACATTTCAGGTAAAAACTGATTTAAGGTAACAAACCAAAAACGAGCTGCTTTAAAAGCTGAAACCAGCACTTTTAATGGTACCAAATCTCCTGATAGGACTAAAACAGTTAATTAATGAAACGTAACCTCCCTGCAGCTGGATCCCTCCACTCCTTTGCTGCCTACCTCGGGGTGTTGGGGCTTTGAGGGCTGTTGCTGGACGCCACGGAGACGTGCGACGGGTTGGACAGGTAGCTGAGCAGCGACACTCCTCCTCTGTGGTGGCGACTCTTGGACACCAGCGACGGCAGCGAACCCTCCTGATCCTGCAGCTCCCGAACCATCGACTGAAGGGAAACCAACACGACAGGCTTTAAAATCATCAAAACCTCTACTGTTTTTTTTTTTGTTTTTACTTTTTTTTTTGGAAAATCCTTTTTGTAGCTCTTGCCATCAGATTCTCTTATTTTTTTAAACACTTTTTTATTTTTATTGTTTTTTTTATTTCATGATTTAAAAGATGGCACCATGATAAAAGGAAAATATTTTTTTATTTACATTTTTAAAAATATTTTGACTATTTTTCTTTTAGTTTTTACTCAAAAAACCTCCACAAACAGGTTTTAACCATCAATTATCTTCTTATAGTTTCCAGCCTGCAGTAACTCCTCGACTCTGCTCAGCTACAGCGTCACACACCTGCAGTACTTCTCCTGAACGTGTACTCGTACTCACTATGAAGTACTTCTCGGTGAAGGACGGCGTGCTCGGCGCCGTCCAGCTGTACACTGAGCTCTTCCTGCTCGACACCGACTGCTTGCTGACGGACAGCGGCCTCATCTTCTCAGAGCTGTCGAACGGGCTGCAGGACACACAAAGACACTGAAGCGCTGCACGAGTACACACTGTACACACTGTACACACTCACAAATACACAGAGTACTACAGACACTCCTCTGGATTATCAGCGTCAGAGTTTTCTAGTTTTCCAGACACGACAGATTCCTTTTCGTCCCTCGTTTAGCGCTCAGCTTTGTGGGAAAAACCTTAGATTGGTGCTTTCATGGCTCACATCAGTGTGACTCCTGAGCTTGTTGCATTCAAACTAATTAAATTAAAGCGACATTTGTTTTTGTCTTTATGGAGCCTCTATCAGTGAGGGAGGCTGTCAGAGCATGCACACTTCCATTTGTGTGTGTTTCCCATCAGCCTGAGCTTTCAACCAACACATTTCCGTCTCCTCTCGCTGCCCTCGGTTGGTGTTTTTCCATTTTCTGGTTGCAAAAGTTCACACGCAGCAGAGAAACTGGTGCAAATCAGTGACATGTGACTTATTTAGAGAGGGTTTTTTTTCCATTTTGTAGCTGCTATTCGTGCATGTCTGCTCATTTCTTTCCCGTCTCTCCGGGGAGCATCTATGAAGCGTCGTCCACCTGGCTCCTCCAAAGCCTGAAATGTGATCCGTCGTGGTGCAGAGCGCCTTTTTCCTTTTTTTGTGTGACGTTTTCTCGCCCTGCGTTCAATCAGCTGCTCGCTAACAGCTGGCTCGGGTTAGAGGTGCAGCAGAGACGGAGGCAGACGATGAAGAAAAAAACAAGGGATTCTGCAGGATGTGAATCCGTAATAACATCGCTGCTGCTTGTTTCGTTTGATGCCTGGTCTTGTTTTACAGCTCAGAGTCGCCGCTTTACAAGAAAAACAAGCAGATGTTGTGTTTTTGCAGCAGTAATGCTTCACCTCTCGTCTTTCTACCTTTCTCTGAGGAAGGTTTCCGAGCAGCTGGGATTCATGTCATTTGATACGAGGACAGAAAAAAGAGGCCAGACTTCACTATCTGAGGTCAAGACCAAAGTTCAGGCGACACTTTCCATATTTTATGCTTCAGGTTTAATTTCCTGACACTATTCCCTCATCAAATCATCCACTTATCCTGCTTTCCTTTTCTGGGGGGAGTTTTCCAAAGTCACCGTTTGTCACATTTATTTCTGTATTTTTTACAAATAGTAGTTCATTGTTTTACCATATAAATACAGTGGTAAAAAGATATAATTTTACAAATATTTGCAGCTATTTTAACAGTTTTTGAACATTGCAGTATTTGAGTTTTTACGTTTTTCTTGTATATAAAAAACCCACAAATTTTTAACTGTAATTTTTAAAACAAATATTTACTATTTTACAGATTTTCCCTGTTTTGTTAAATTAAGATAATATCTACTAAAATCACTTTTTTTAAAACAAAGCTGCAACATGTAATATTAAAATTTGTATTTTTTTGCTGTATTTAATTCAGTTTTAAAAAAAGAGAACACTAGTAAAATCCCAGAAAATGCGTAAATGCACACAATGACTGTAAAATAAACTCAAATTTTCAAAATAAATATTAATAATTTCTACGCTAAAAAAACATATATTTTTACAAGTGGTCAAGTTACACTATTTTACTGTTTTTAGCTGAAAATGTGAGTATTATTATATTGTTTTCACTGTTTGTGAACATTACAGTTTTCCAGATCTTAATTTTTTACTGTATTTTCTTCCTCCGAGCTTCACATCATCCTGTCCTTCGCCACCATCATCTGCTGATTTCACATCAGGTTTCTGTTCTGTGTCACATGTCCGTACGTCTCAGGTGTGTTTGTGTGTGTGTTCGTACTTCCAGGTGACCTCCAGCTGCAGCTTGATGGTTCCCAGCTCCGTGATGTCCACCAGCATCAGCTGAGGCCTCGCCACGAAGAAGTCGGCGCTCGCACACGTCACCATGCCGACCAGCAGCCAACCCAAACCCTTCGCCTCCGTCACCTGACAGGAGCGAGTCAGTGGGTTAGCGCCATGAACCACAT
>NW_007580545.1:0-10029 GCF_000690725.1 Stegastes partitus | reverse complement strand
ATGTGGTTCATGGCGCTAACCCACTGACTCGCTCCTGTCAGGTGACGGAGGCGAAGGGTTTGGGTTGGCTGCTGGTCGGCATGGTGACGTGTGCGAGCGCCGACTTCTTCGTGGCGAGGCCTCAGCTGATGCTGGTGGACATCACGGAGCTGGGAACCATCAAGCTGCAGCTGGAGGTCACCTGGAAGTACGAACACACACACAAACACACCTGAGACGTACGGACATGTGACACAGAACAGAAACCTGATGTGAAATCAGCAGATGATGGTGGCGAAGGACAGGATGATGTGAAGCTCGGAGGAAGAAAATACAGTAAAAAATTAAGATCTGGAAAACTGTAATGTTCACAAACAGTGAAAACAATATAATAATACTCACATTTTCAGCTAAAAACAGTAAAATAGTGTAACTTGACCACTTGTAAAAATATATGTTTTTTTAGCGTAGAAATTATTAATATTTATTTTGAAAATTTGAGTTTATTTTACAGTCATTGTGTGCATTTACGCATTTTCTGGGATTTTACTAGTGTTCTCTTTTTTTAAAACTGAATTAAATACAGCAAAAAAATACAAATTTTAATATTACATGTTGCAGCTTTGTTTTAAAAAAAGTGATTTTAGTAGATATTATCTTAATTTAACAAAACAGGGAAAATCTGTAAAATAGTAAATATTTGTTTTAAAAATTACAGTTAAAAATTTGTGGGTTTTTTATATACAATAAAAACTTAAAAACTCAACTACTGCAATGTTCAAAAACTGTAAAAATAGCTGCAAATATTTGTAAAATTATATCTTTTTACCACTGTATTTATATGGTAAAACAATGAACTACTATTTGTAAAAAATATGGAAATAAGTGTGACAAACGGAGACTTTGGAAAACTCCCCCCAGAATAGGAAAGTAGGATAAGTGGATGATTTGATGAGGGAATAGTGTCAGGAAATTAAACCTGAAGCATAAAATATGGAAAGTGTCGCCTGAACTTTGGTCTTGACCTCAGATAGCGAAGTCTGGCCTCTTTTTTCTGTCCTCGTATCAAATGACATGAATCCCAGCTGCTCGGAAACCTTCCTCAGAGAAAGGTAGAAAGACGAGAGGTGAAGCATTACTGCTGCAAAAACACAACATCTGCTTGTTTTTCTTGTAAAGCGGCGACTCTGAGCTGTAAAACAAGACCAGGCATCAAACGAAACAAGCAGCAGCGATGTTATTACGGATTCACATCCTGCAGAATCCCTTGTTTTTTTCTTCATCGTCTGCCTCCGTCTCTGCTGCACCTCTAACCCGAGCCAGCTGTTAGCGAGCAGCTGATTGAACGCAGGGCGAGAAAACGTCACACAAAAAAAGGAAAAAGGCGCTCTGCACCACGACGGATCACATTTCAGGCTTTGGAGGAGCCAGGTGGACGACGCTTCATAGATGCTCCCCGGAGAGACGGGAAAGAAATGAGCAGACATGCACGAATAGCAGCTACAAAATGGAAAAAAAACCCTCTCTAAATAAGTCACATGTCACTGATTTGCACCAGTTTCTCTGCTGCGTGTGAACTTTTGCAACCAGAAAATGGAAAAACACCAACCGAGGGCAGCGAGAGGAGACGGAAATGTGTTGGTTGAAAGCTCAGGCTGATGGGAAACACACACAAATGGAAGTGTGCATGCTCTGACAGCCTCCCTCACTGATAGAGGCTCCATAAAGACAAAAACAAATGTCGCTTTAATTTAATTAGTTTGAATGCAACAAGCTCAGGAGTCACACTGATGTGAGCCATGAAAGCACCAATCTAAGGTTTTTCCCACAAAGCTGAGCGCTAAACGAGGGACGAAAAGGAATCTGTCGTGTCTGGAAAACTAGAAAACTCTGACGCTGATAATCCAGAGGAGTGTCTGTAGTACTCTGTGTATTTGTGAGTGTGTACAGTGTGTACAGTGTGTACTCGTGCAGCGCTTCAGTGTCTTTGTGTGTCCTGCAGCCCGTTCGACAGCTCTGAGAAGATGAGGCCGCTGTCCGTCAGCAAGCAGTCGGTGTCGAGCAGGAAGAGCTCAGTGTACAGCTGGACGGCGCCGAGCACGCCGTCCTTCACCGAGAAGTACTTCATAGTGAGTACGAGTACACGTTCAGGAGAAGTACTGCAGGTGTGTGACGCTGTAGCTGAGCAGAGTCGAGGAGTTACTGCAGGCTGGAAACTATAAGAAGATAATTGATGGTTAAAACCTGTTTGTGGAGGTTTTTTGAGTAAAAACTAAAAGAAAAATAGTCAAAATATTTTTAAAAATGTAAATAAAAAAATATTTTCCTTTTATCATGGTGCCATCTTTTAAATCATGAAATAAAAAAAACAATAAAAATAAAAAAGTGTTTAAAAAAATAAGAGAATCTGATGGCAAGAGCTACAAAAAGGATTTTCCAAAAAAAAAAGTAAAAACAAAAAAAAAAACAGTAGAGGTTTTGATGATTTTAAAGCCTGTCGTGTTGGTTTCCCTTCAGTCGATGGTTCGGGAGCTGCAGGATCAGGAGGGTTCGCTGCCGTCGCTGGTGTCCAAGAGTCGCCACCACAGAGGAGGAGTGTCGCTGCTCAGCTACCTGTCCAACCCGTCGCACGTCTCCGTGGCGTCCAGCAACAGCCCTCAAAGCCCCAACACCCCGAGGTAGGCAGCAAAGGAGTGGAGGGATCCAGCTGCAGGGAGGTTACGTTTCATTAATTAACTGTTTTAGTCCTATCAGGAGATTTGGTACCATTAAAAGTGCTGGTTTCAGCTTTTAAAGCAGCTCGTTTTTGGTTTGTTACCTTAAATCAGTTTTTACCTGAAATGTGGACGAGCAGTTAAAACATTTTGTGTTTGGAAAACGTCCAGAACTTCACAAAATACAGAAAAGTTCACCTTGTTTTTATTGTTTACTCATCTTATGACCCCTTAGATAAATCAGAGAAATGCACAGTTTTAGAAAATAGGCTTCTTGAGAAGATCAGCAGCATTTTTTATCCACGTTGGTTCAGTAAAATAATAACTTATGGACATAAAAGTGACACAATCCGGCTTTCTGATGCTTTACGACATCAAATGAGCCACAGAATTGTGAAATTATTTAGAAATAAAGAACTAAACACTCACAGACGTAAACCAAACTGCAGTGAGAGCACACTGGACCAGTTTTTACCTCATTTTTTAAATGTTTTCATAACTTTATTCTTCCCGAAAGTACATTATTTTGCCACACGTTGCACAAAAAACTAAACTACGGAACATTAGAATACATTTCTTATTTATTTCAGAAATGCCACGATATCATAAAGGCACAAAAAAGGAAAATAAATCAGACACAATGGAAATAAAATCAAATAAAATGCAGTGACTTGTGGAAAATCGATAAGATACAGAACGATAGATTACTTAAAAATAAATGAGGTAAAACAAGCAGATATACTGGAAATATTTCTGAAATAGTAAAATTTCTCACACATTGTAAAGAAATATTGCACCAGACAAATGAAATACTGCACATTAAATTGACGTATTGTGCCTAAAAATAAAATATTACACACGATATTTGAACTGATTTTGCACAAACTGTTGAGAAAAGTCACATTACAGATGATATTGAAGCTATTTTTCAGATTTAAGTGTCCTACGTTTCAGCTGAGTCGCTCTAATATCTCAGTTTCTGTGTTTTTTAAACCATATAAATCAGATAAATGGTACATTTTTAATAATTTCCTCAAAAGAAAAGCAACAAAACCTCTAGAAGCTGATCTCTGCTGGTCATATTTTATACTGAACTGCTCTCAGCTTTTGTAAGACACTATTATAAATTAAAACAAAGCATCAACCTTAAGTGTTCAGTAAAAGTCATTAATATAAAGTCAGACATTATGTTTAATTGTGATGATATGTTTAATTTCATAACCAACTCCTCCTCAGCCTCACCAGGGCTCACAGCTACCCGTCCAGCCCCAGCCGAGGCACCAGTTTCGGGGGAAGCCAGACTCGGCTGTCCCTGGGAGAGGAAGACTCTCTGGAGGAGAAGACGAGGGAGGAGGAGGAGGAGAAGGAGGAGGAAGAGGAGGAAGAGGAGGAAGAGGAAGAGTGGGATGAGCCTCCTTCTTCACCAGAGGAGAGTAACGGTGTCTCCCTTCAGGCCTTACAGAGGTGAGCGTCCACACAGGGTTCAGGTTGTTTGGAGACGTGAGCATGTGTAGAACGACTCATACAGACGATGCTGGATGTTCTATCTCCACACTGACGGTACGGTTCTGACAGGTCCAGCACTCCGGACATCCTCAGACAGAACACAGCTGGAGAACTGGACTCTGAGAAGCAAAGTGCAGCTCCGGGGCAGGACTCTGTCGGTGTGCAGGTAAGAAAAAAAATAAAAACCCTGAAGGCACCACGTGTGTCATATAAACAGTTATCTGTTGCACAAGTATGCAGAGAGAGATCCACCAAAGGTCCAGCACGAATCCATCAGAGAGCCACCAAACAGCCACACCCACGTCTGAAAACTGTAAACACAGAGGAACAGTTTCCCAACGTTCATCTTTCTCACACAGCACGTCACAGACGAGTCGCTACAAGACTGTTTCCTGGAACAATCGTCCAAATCTTGACATAGAAACACAATATTTCATCAAAAATCACTTTATTTTTCCTGAATTTTTTAAACAAGACACGTAGAATGAAGCGTTTGCAGCAACTAGATTCTACAAAACAACCAACAAGATAAAATTACAGACAGTTTTAAAATGTGAAATAGGTTGAACTGCAGGCTGTGTTTACTCAGAGTAGGTATAGAAACTAGTTTTTAATGGAAGTAGTCAAGTATTTAGAGTGTGTAAAGCCGCCATGTTTTATTTTCATGTTTGCAAATTAAATATTTAAGTAATGCATCTTTCATTTGTTATGATTTCTGTCTCTCTGAGTTCTCTCCTTCTAGTCGTGGTTGTTCTGTTTTCATGGAGATGCATGTGAGACAATCTGTCACTACAGAGTTCAGGACATTGATCTTCGTCTTCGTTGCAGGACCCTCCAGACCATCAGACGTTCTCCGCCCCGGCGTCGCCCCCTCAGCCCCCGGCCACGTCTCCGTCCTCGCCCACGTCGGCCGCTCCTCTTCCGGGGAGGCCGGCGGCGGCGAGCGGCGCCCAGCGCGGAGCTCAGGCCGTCCGGCTGGGAGCTCTGGTGGCGGAGCTGGAGAAAAGTCTGCAGGACCAGAGCGGCTCTGACAAGGAGCTGAGAGCGCTGGACCACCAGGTGCTGCACCTGGCCACCATACTCAAGGTACCTGTGTGCACTTATGTACTTATGTAGAGTAAAATAAAAAATCTGTTGGAAAAAAAACACATTATGAATGATGTAATATTTTATTTTCAAAGCTTTGAACATTAAAGGCAAATATCTGTAGATAGATGATTTGTTTTAGGTGATTTAAATATTGTGTGTAATATGTAAATACCTCATAAAATCACAGGAAACATTAACTATATGTAATTTTTTGCTATTTTTCAATACCTAACATTTCTTCCACATAATGACAAATATCTGTATAACAGTTGTATTTGTTACCAAGTATAAAACAGTGTAATTATACACTGTGACCTTACTAGATATTGTATTTTAACAAAACATAAAAAATTAGCTGATATTTTACAGATTTTCTATTCCCCCCCTATGCATACTTGCAAATTAATGCATTTTTCTTTCTTTTTTTTACTACTTATTTATAATTTAATAAAACAAGAAAATCTGGAAAATAACAGCTTAAAATGTATATTTTTTATTTACTGTTTTCCAGCCTTAACTTAATATCGTTAAGCTTCTTTTTCAAATAACAGCAAATGTCTTTTAAATAATTACATGTTTGGCTGATCAGAATAGTGTACAGAAAAAAGTACATTAACTGTTGTATTAGAACAAATTACTGTTTGTAAAAGTGCAGATTTTAACAGTTTGGGCTTTTTTTTAAACGTGTAACTTGTAAATTAACAACTCATGAAATTACTGATTTAAAAAAAAGTTCTTATCTGTAATTTAACAAAACAGAACAAATCTGTAAAATGACAGCAAACTGTTGTGCATGTGCTCCAGAACGACCTCTCCATGCTGAGGAGCTCCTCGTCAGAGGAGACTCTGGCCGTGGAGGAAGTCCTCGGCAGCTTCGACTTCCTGTCACATGACTTCAACGGGGACGACGACACTTCCTGTTTGGGCAGCCTGAGACTAAAGGACAGCGGGTGAGCCGGACAGACGGACAAGAAGAGTCCACGCTGTGTTGAAACGTTGTCCAACAGCTCATCTTTCTTTGTTTTCCTCCGTCAGCATCAGTTCGTTCCAGCAGAGCACTCTGAGGAGCCTCGGCCTCCTGTCCCATGACAGCCAATCGGCTTCTGAGGAGGACCTCATCGTCGCCCCGCTGACTTCTGGGAACTGGAGTCTTGACCAGGCTCTGGAGACTCACCTGGACATCTGCTGCATCCTGCTGCAGGTACAGGAGGTTCAGACGCTGCCACATGTCCACGTCAGGTGTTTTGATAGAGCTACGGCTTATCTGGAATCAGACATTCAGGAGGCTGTTAGGAATCTGTTCATGCCCCTCATCAGTCTCACACCTCCGTATCGTCTCCTCAGATGATGAAGAGGACCGACTTCGCCCCGTCGAGGCGGGAGCTGCTGCAGGAAATGGCTCTGCAGGCCGAGGTCCTGGACAGAGTGAGCTGTCTGCTGCTGGAGAAGACCGACGGCATCACGGCCCGAGACGGTCAGCGGAAAATCTGTTCACATACAATCTAAAGAAAAACCCAATTCATCAGATCATTCTTTAATAGCAGCTCTGTCAGTGTTTCTGTGGAGATAAACTTTCATCCTCCTCTCCTGCACCTCCAGTCCTGCCGAAGGCCCAGAGAACCAGAGACGTTCTGCAGTTCTGGGACGAGTGCGTGAGCGACGCCGGCTCCCCTTTCTGTTGCCATGCCGACGGCTTCTCCCGGGCGCTGAAGAAGCGCTACACCCACAAGGTGAAGGCCAAGCAGCCCGGCCAGTCGGAGAAAGGTAGGCAGGAGCAGAGACACCCGGACCACCGCCGGAAACAATCACATGCTTTTTCTGTATTTCTGCATCAGTTTATGGTGCGAGTCTGGACAATTTAAAATACAACAAAGTCTAATCATGTTGAAGTGAAAAAGACAAACTGCAGAATAAACAAGTGGAGTCCCTGTTGGAGCCATTCTTGTGTCTAATAGTGTGATTATAGCGTTTATTTAAAATTAAGTTCTTCTGCTTCTTTAGTGTTTTATTACGTTAAACAAATGTTCTAAATACTAAAATGGACGCATCTCCCCTAAATCTACGCCCATGCATTCAGTCACAAGCAGCGTTTTTTTTTTCTTATTCGTCGGACTGACCTGGAACCTGTCCTTGTTGCTCCTCTGCAGTGTTTTCTCAGCTCCTGCAGCAGGTGCAGGCGTCCTGCCGGGTGCTGCCCAGCTGCCGGCCGGTCTGCAGCCCAGACAGAGTCACCCTCTTCCAGCTGTCGGTGTATCTGAAGCGCTGGAGCTTCCAGGAGCTCGGAGATCACATCTCACGCCTCTCCAAAGAAGGTACGGCCTTCAAGAAAAACACATAAAAGGGTCCATTTAATGCCTTGAGGAGTGTCTCTGATATTTCCAGCTCAGTAAAGGAGGTCAATGGAAGTTCCTTTGTGGAGCCCAAAACAATAAGAAAGTGTCTTAACAGCCTCAAGTACAAACTCGAAGACCAAAGTTTGTCTGTTTGATAACAGAATTTTGGTGCAAAGATGCTCAGATTCCAGCTTCCAGACAACTGTAGGACACTAAACTTACAGTATTTTCTTATATCTGACTCACACATGAGAGGAATCCCCAGAGTTCATGTTCGGAGTTACACGCCGGCGTCTGTTGTGTATTTAAAGCTCTGTAGTCGAACTATAACACCATGCCATTCTTTAAGATCTGAAAACGTTCCAGGAATTCCAGCTTGCTAAAAGGCATCTGGACCATCTGTTAGCGTTACTGCCGAACGGTCACGCCAAACCAACTGGGCGTGGTCTCGTGTCTTTATGAGGACTGCGTTTGGGGTTTAAGACCTCGTGGTGGAGTCACACTGTGGGACAAACCTTCACAAGGCTGTTTGAGGGTTCACATTGTTCTGAAGTTCTGGTTCGGCTTTTAGTCGTGATGCTGAAGGTGCAGTGGGTCAATGAGGGTCCTCACAAAGATAGCAGGACTGTGTGTGTGTGTGTGCAGCTGCAGGGGCCACAGCTCCCAATAAAGGATCAATAAAGTTTCAACGACCGCACGATTCATCCTGACGCCAAAGTATGAACATGAACACGCAGAAGTGCATCCTTCTCTCCTTGTATCCTTCACTTGGCTGCTGTCCACACATGTCTTGTGTCTATTAAACCTCTGAACTACATTTGGTTTGCATAGCGAAGCACTTATAAAAACTGCTAAAACAATGAAAACAGTGTTTCTGGGCTTGGTTCAATACGGGACGCCTGAAATAAATCGAGGTGGTTGGAGTTTACAGCCCAAGCATGACACGCAGAGATAGACGGATTAGATAAAGCTGGGAGCTGCACAAACACACTTCATGTCTCAGTGCATTAAAAAAAACCATCATAGAGTTGTTAATCTGCTGCACAGCCAGAACTCTGTCTTGGTAATAATTTAGTTTATGCAGAAATGTGCACATAAATAAGATCGAAGAGGAGGAAAACAAATAAAAATTCAAAACCTCAGCTTGTTTCCAAAGTCAAAAATCCACTTTGAACTTCCACCTTCTAAGGCAACAAGAATGAAAAGTGCACTAAAGATGGTATTATTTTAATAAAATGCTAAACGGAGCTTATATGGTCTAGCTGGTTCTTGTGTTCTTCATTGTGTTTGCTATTTGTGTTTCAGAGTACATCCTCTCGGCCCTGCGGAGCCCCAAACGGAGGCGGGCTTTAAACAAGCTTCGTGGGCGGAGCCTCTCGGAGCTCCTCCCACTGGGATGCACCCTGCAGACGCTCGCCGCCCTGCAGATCGACTCCAACCACAAAGTCTGCAAAGCTGCCGCCAACTGCATCTGCAGAGCTGCCGGCTGCAAGAACTTCAGGACCAAGGTACGTCCAACCGAAGATTCTGAGGAAACCCTTTTTTCTGGGTGTGTTTCCACTGATGGAACTTATGGGTCTATGTGAAGGTCCAGGTTGTTTTAAAGTCCCTGCTCAGTGGTAAAACTTCCTTAAGGCCAATTTATTCTTTCCGTGACCCCTAATGTCATCTACCCAAGTCCATAAGGTTGTGCACGAACCTCTCTGCAGACATTTGCATGCAGCCTGAAATGTATACATACTGCAAATACACCAGGAAAGTCAATCGCACTTGACATAAATACTTGTTATGAGGAGAGACAGTGCAAGGACATTCTCTGTCATCCACACCTTTTATAATTCATCATTTAAAAGAGCTGCAACTGAAGTAGCCACTGCTGGACTTGCATCGACGGAGCTCAAACACATTAGGAAGTTCTAAAGAAGTCTTCTGCCATGTCTTGACCACTAACTTCCTTGGAAACACTCACATTGGCATAAATAACTGCTATGTCCTGTAAAAGGTGTTCAATATCGTAGGGTGTAGTAGGGTAGTGGGCCTTTCTGCTTAGCAAACCGACACATACCTGTTGGAGTATCAGTAGAACAGCGTGCAGGTGAGAAAGTAAAAGGTGTTTAACCCTGTTTTAGGCCCTGAAGGTAAATGTTCTAATGTCTCACAATCTGTGTTCCCACTTGTTTGTACAACATAAATGCGTGTATTTAATTTTTCTGGTACTCATGGACGGGATCTTAAGGTAAAACCAGGGTGAGCAGGATGTCCGGTTTGGGTTTGAGGTCACAGTTCCAAGTGACGGAGTTTAAGCATCTCAGGATCTTGTTTATGAAGGTCGGGGAAACTGAGTCTGAGATGAACAGAAGGATTGCGGGCAGCATTAGCGGTAAGGCAGGCGTTGCAATACGACGTTG
>NW_007580544.1:8134-10525 GCF_000690725.1 Stegastes partitus | reverse complement strand
TAACAAAATCAGGCTTCTTGAGTTAACTCAAGGAGGTTAACTCAAACTTCAGTGGTGTTTTTTCTCATGCACATGTTGGACAATATGTGCAGGTTGTTGCATGTGCCTTGCACTTATATGCATTGCATTTTTGGCACATTATGCTTGTTTTCATGTCTCTTGGTGCACACAGACTGCACCTCTTTCTTTTATCACCTCTTTCTTGCAGCAAGTGATCTTGCTCCTCACCCTTATTTCTCTCTCAACAGTCCTGCAGAGGCTGGTGTTCGTGGAAGGTGTTGGCGTTGTTGAACGTGGGGTGCCAGCATGGCTTTCCCCAACTCCTCCAGGAATAGCCTCCTCTTGAAATTCCCCCTGCTTTCACCCTAGATTCACCTCCATCCACACCACAGTCTGGATTATATACTGTATCATCTTCAGCTTCTGACACTTCCTCCTCTAATCTGTCCTCACTGTCAGTTTCCTGGCCTCTCTCCTCCTCACCAGTGTGGTGATCAAATACATGATCAAGAGCCTCACTTCCAGTATATCGACCTGGCACGATGTTGCAACACAATGAACTGTGAGCAAGGCCTCAGAAAGGCCTTACATAGCAAAACTATGAGAAAATTTAACATCATTGAATGTATGTTGCAACTGTCAGCCTGCCAGCACTTGTTGTTCCTGTGGGCGAGAGACTCTACTGGGCAAAGGTTCCCATAGTGGTTGCCAGGGAACCCAAAGTGCATGTGTGTGTGTGTGTGTGTGTTTCCATCTGACAAATGAGGATGTATCTGAGCTCAGTTTTTTTTTTTTTACACTAATTGTGGTCTCCCCCATTAATTTCTAATGACCGGTCATTCTTGACCAGTAACACCAACAGTGTACAAAAGTTGAATAAAACACTAAAGATTGCATGCAAGTTAATGTAATTTATTTTGTGTGTTAAAATCCTCTTTGTAGACAAAGTCATACAATCTTAGGTCAGTCTGATCAAATTAACTTTTTCAGAGATTAAACTTTTAAATTGGTCATATTTGACTGGAACACAACATAAGGGCTAAAAAGTTTTACATTTTCAGGTTCTCAAAAGTCTGTACTAGTGTTGGCAATCTGATTTTTTTTCATCCCTTGTTATAACATTTGCTTATTTCTGTTTCCTCTGTAGTGGCTGCCTGTTTGATTTGTATTGTGCTTAAAGTTGAATTACTGTCATTCTACTTGTCGGTGCTCATTGTTATTGTCTTCTCTCTCTCTGATTTTATTGTTGGCATGATCAAAGATGTAATTTTCAGTCAAACATTCGGGGAGGACCCAGGTTTTATTTGAGCTGCTAAAAAGACCTTTTGCGCGTAATGACAGGCTTATCCATACGAAAACAGAAGGATTCTGAAGAGAAACTTTAATACAAATACTTCCACCTTATAAATCTGGACTCTTGTGTGGAAAAAACTGACCTGGTGGGTGTGTAGAAGAACACAGAACATTATTTACAATCACATCATGTGTCAGTGAAGTTACCGCCGCTGCGCCTCCTGCGTAAATGCGCACAGCGGCTTTAATTGAAAGAAGCACTCATCTTTTTAATGTAACGAAAAATTTATGTATCTCATTGTAAAACATTTTACACACAGCCAACTGAGGGCAGCAGACAGCGCTTTAGTAGGTCTAATAGTGTTTCTGCAAAATTCTGAATTCTTTTCAGTGACATCGAAAAACATTACTATAGGATTTACACATTAATCCAGCTGGTTTCAGATCTTCCTGAGCCACACTGGTAGCTTGACAGACATGTCAATAAATAGCAGCATTGATACTTGGGGGTGGCGTAACACTATTTGGCCACAGACTGGGGTTGATCCCGAAATTTTGGCTCTGCGCTCCCAGCTGTTGTGTTTACTGTTGCTTCATGGGCGCAACCAAAAACACAGCCGGAGGGGATATCACGCACTTTCTTTAACAAACACAAGTGTATGAAAACAAACAGGAAAAAACAACAGACAGATCTCTTGAATGGGCTCATAAAAGCACCATATAGGTAACATAATTTTTGATTCTATATTTGGGCTGGCTAAATTGTTATTTTTGCAGAAGTGAAATGGTTTCGACCTCAGTTTGCGGTTACGCCTGAGGATACAATAATGGGGACAACTGTTGCTCTTAATATAAGACAAAATGCATTTCACGTTGCTGCGCCTAGTTAAATATTAAGCTTACTTCCAATGATATGTCCTATGCGTCTTTGCTCACGCTGCACTTTCATGAAGAGTCTCTGCAAGTTCAGCCACGCATCGCTATGAGCAACTTTGGACAGATCCTGAAGGAAATCGGGGAGTTTGGTTTGTTTCAGAAACGCTTACTTCTTGCATTATGCATCCTCAACATGTATCCAGCTTTTGATGTGATCAGTCA
>NW_007580544.1:0-7639 GCF_000690725.1 Stegastes partitus | reverse complement strand
GTGGTTTGTGACAAGAACGGTTTGATTGAGGCATCACAGTCCATCTCCATGGCAGGAATTCTGTTTGGAGCGTTGGTGTATGGGACTATTTCTGACAGGTAAATACATCATTTTGTCTGTCACAAGGTTGTAGGATTTTCTTTCATATTAAAGAACTATTCATATCATCACCAACCTCACAAAAGTAGTATCCCAGCATTGGGTCTGGCATTTCAAACTCATGACACCTTTTTTTCCAGCTTGTCTCTTTAGAATTATCATGGAGATGTAATGATGCAGAATATAACAACCCTCAAAACTGCTAGAAACAAAAAGAGAGAAGTGTATGTTAAAGGGTTAATATTTTTCTTTGAGTTTATCAGTTCAGTCAACCAGAAGGCAAGCCTTGCATGGCAATGCGTCTTTCAAATAAGTTACTGCCTACCATACCTTTAGCCACAATGACCAGAAATATGTTTGGAGGAGAGAAAGTGAGCCCTTTAACACCTTTGACACCAAACCTACCATCAAGCATGGTGGTGGCAGTATCATGCTCTGCAGCTGTTTTACTACCAGTGGAATTGGCGTTTTACACCAAGGAAAGGCAATAATGAAGAAGGAGGATTACTTTCACATTCTTCAGGAAAATCGTCAACCACAAGGTTGGGTCCTGAAGGCAAACACACACCAGAAGTGTTAAAGAAGTTATTAAGTCAAAGTAGAATGAAGGTTTTAGATTGGCCTCCCCAAAGTCTGGACATAAACCCCATAAACCAAAATGTATGATTGTTTTTGTAAAAAAAATAATTAATTAAAATACATATGCTTCAGTAAATTCATCAAAGATAAATAGTAGGTGAAAGTTTCATTGGAATTTCTGGACTGCCATGATATATGTGGTTGTGAAAGTGTATGTAAACTTTGTTCATAGCTGTATATTGTGTCCCTCAAAAGAATAATACATATTTGTTATTCTATTGTCCCCTCTGAATAGGTTTGGCCGACGATTTGCCATCCTGCTTGCAGTTTTCCTCCTGTTGGTGTTTGGTGTGGGCATTGCTTTCTCACCAAACATCTATGTTTATATGGTTCTCAAGTTTTTCTGTGGGACTTCAAGTGTTGCCATGACAATGAACTTATCAGTGCTGGGTAAGGCCACATAAATAAATATGCTTGGAACATAGAAGAAATACAAATCAAAGGAGTCCCATGGACTTAGACATATGCCATACAACTGCAACATCCACCATTTGGTTGCTGCCAGGAAGTGCTGTTGTACGGCATACTCCTGTCTAATGTCCTGGTTTTCTGTTTCTGTTTTGTATGAGTAATTCTCTTCTGTTTTACAGCACTGGAATGGACGGATCCTTCAAAGTCTGCACTTTGCACAGTGGCCATCCTAACTTTCTTTAGTATTGGACTGATATCATTGTCTGGCATTGCCTATTTGATCCACAACTGGAGAATCCTGCAGCTGGTGCTGTTCAGCCCTCTTGTCATTGTCTTTGTAGCCCATTGCTGGTAAGAACCCTTTAATTCCATGACCTTTTCAGATGTTCTTTAACAACTAAATGCCAAAGTATTGCCAAAGAATCTGTGATTGTAACTACTGCATCATTCTTTATTTGGAAATTGTGATTCAACAGGTTTCTTCCAGAGTCAGCTCGGTTGCTCTTGACACATGGTAGGAAGGAGGAGGCACGAAAGGAGCTCCAGCGAGCAGCCAGGATCAATGGGAGGAAACTACCAGAAGATTTGCTGGACAAGGTGATCAGCATCCAACACACTTTGGTTCACTCCATATATATTAAACCTCTTCATTGTATGACCATTTTCTAAAAGTTGCTTTTTACTTGTTCAGATAAATATGGAGAGTACACCTGAAAAGAGAAACATGTTTGACATCTTCAAAATACCATATCTGAGAAAATATACTCTAATAATGGGCTTCAACTGGTGAGATGATGTTCATGTCATTGTCTTTAATATAATAATGTTTTTAGGAAGTAGTGAAACTAAAGGTTTCTCCTCTGATTTTAGGTTTGCAGCAAGTCTTCTGTTCTATGGACTGAGCCTGAATGTTGGCGGTTTTGGCTTGAATATCTACCTCACGCAGTTCATCTTTGCTCTTGTTGAATTTCCTGCAAATATTTGTGGTTTGACTCTAATTCAACACTTTGGAAGGAGAATATGTGAAGCCTGCTTCCTGTTCTTTGGGGGTGCTGCTTGCCTTGTGGTCCTTGCTGTTCCAAGGGGTATCTTGAAAACCTTGAACATGTTATTGTTGCTTGAAAAATGTTATAGAAAGGGAAATTTTCCAATTTTCTAACGGCTATGTCTGTCTTTTATGTGTGAAACATTCTTTACCAATCAGATCTTCCTGTGGTGGTAACAGTCATCGCTGTGGTGGGGAAATTTTCTGCCACTGCTTCTTTTACCACAGCCTACGTTTATGCAGCAGAATTGTACCCTACTGTTTTAAGGTAATGCCAAATAAGCTGCAATTGCAGTCTTTACTGTGAAGAATGACCGAAACCCATCAAACCCACCCAACACATCATGTGGTTCTTGATTGTGAATTCTTGCAGGCAGAATGGTATCGGTCTAAACTCCATGTGCGCTCGTGTTGCCGGCATTCTTGCTCCATTGATCCGGCTGCTGGAGGTTTATCATTACACCATTCCCATGCTGATATATGGCATCGTCCCCATTGCTGCTGGTGGATTCTGTTTGCTGCTGCCTGAAACCCTCAATGTTGAACTTCAGGATCACACTGAGTTAAAGTGAGTTGAGTATATGTATTGCAATCCAAAAAAACATATCAATATATGTAGCTACAAAATGTAGTACTTCTATTAACTGTGTTTCTTCTTCTGTTTTTTAATTTAGAAAACATTTGAGTGGACCAGTGGGGGACAGTAACTGTGCTGAAAACGTAATTGAAGAGCAACGACTGTAGTTTGAACTGTAACTGAAATCATAATCAGATGACTTTACTTGTTCTCTTTCCTTATTCATCATTTTTGAAAGATGTCATTTTATTTCACTTGTAATTTGCAGAAGATCAAATTCTTAGTACATCCAATTATGCCACAAGTTACAAAAAAGATGTATCTGCATATCTGATTGTGCAACCAGGTCCAAGAGGACATGTCTGACTCCATGTTTATTGCTGTTTTACTTGTCTGAATGTACATGTACATTCTGGTGAACATGTGATTTATGTTTGTTTTTTATAACCTGTTAAAAATCAGTTTTATTTTTACAACGGCTATGTACTGCTTGACAATTGGTAGTCGTGTGTGTGTGTGTGTGTGTGTGTGTGTGTGTATAAATGTATATAGTTATACAGTCATGAACAAATGTCTACATATACTTGCAAAGACCATGTATTTCATAACAACGAGATTCCAGTGACTCCTATAACTCCTAATTTTCTACGATGGAATGGTTGAAACACATTTATCTTTCTCACAGAAAACAATCACGTATTTGATCCTTTCATAGATTTATTACAGGTCAACTAGAAATATGACAAACTCCGTTGGGTCACAAATATACATACAGCAGTTCTAATAGTTGGTTCAACTTTCCCTCCGCCACTTTCAGCGCAACTAGGTGCTTTTGGTAGTTGTTTGTCTCTTTGGTGACAAACAACTACCTGGTGACGTGTGTCTTCATCACAGTCCAGACTTGATGAGGTTTAAGTCAAGACGTTGGGAAGGTCAGTCTAAAACATTAATTCTAGCAATTTCTTTACCACCTTTGATGTGTGTTTGGGGGTCACTGACTTGTTGGAACACCCAACTGTGTCCAAGACCATCCTAATGGCTGATGATTTTAGGTTTTCCTGAACAATGTGGTGGTGTTCTTCTTTCTTCGTTATTCCATTTACTTTGTGTTATACATCAGTTTCATAAGCAGCAAAGCCCTTGGGCATGATACTGCCACCACCATGCTTGACAGTAGGCTGGGTGTTCTTGGGGTTAAAGGCCTCGCCTTCTTTCCTCCAAAAACATTTCTGGTCATTGTGGAAACTTGAGACTGCCATGTTATGCATGGTCTTTATAAGTATATGTAAACTTTTGTGCATGACTGTATGTGTACTGTATATTCATGATAAACCTGTTTTCTCCTGTCATCTTAATTAATAATATGAACGTTCTGCATATATTTCAGTTGCCATGAGTCAGCTGTAGATTGTTGTGGAAAATGAGAATAAGCAGGCTTTCTGACCTGTCGTAGCTCAATCTAACTAACTACAAACAGTTCCTTTGTTAATCTTCTTTTCCACAATAAAAATGAGCAGCTACATGGTAACTATAATGGTGCATGTAGCAGCTTTTTCATGAGAGCACTAATGTTTCTCCATTGAAATGTTCTTGTTGTGAAATTCAGCCGTTATGTAGCCAGAAATCAAATGTTGCTTTGCATCCTGTATTGTACTGTAGTTGCT
This sequence comes from Stegastes partitus, assembly GCF_000690725.1. Classification (NCBI taxonomy): domain Eukaryota; kingdom Metazoa; phylum Chordata; class Actinopteri; family Pomacentridae; genus Stegastes; species Stegastes partitus. The sequence goes on along the minus strand of NW_007580544.1, from coordinate 3,204 downwards.
CTGCTCATTATTATTGTTGATTGTTGTATTTGTTTTTAACTACCTTAGTTACTTTTGTTACATTACAGCATGATTAGCTTAGCAAAAGTGGATATGAAAAGATGAAAAGCCTCTGCAGCATGTTAAAAGTTAGCATTCCTTCAAATATTAATGCAATGCTACTTTGTATTTCATTTTGTAGATGCCCCCCCCAAAAACAAACAAACAAACAAACAAACAAACAAACAAACAAACAAACAAACAAACAACAACAAGCAAACAAAAACAAAAAACAGTATTTGTGGCATAAGCAAAAGTCTGAGCATTCTTTTACATCACTACTTAATTCTTACCCTGATTGGTGATTGCCTACAGCAATGTTGCTAAGAATGTCACTTCACAATTAGATTATAGTTCGGTTTAAACCATTTTAAGTTATCTGCTGGCAGTATATTAAAACTCAGATGTTAATCTTAATATTACATATGCAAGTGTCCCATATCAGCACATTGATTGTACAAAAGGACTTCTTTCATAATGTTATTGCCATTTTCTTCATATCTTAGTTTTCATTTTATTGTTTTTGCTATCTCAAATTTTATTCATGTTGCAAAGTTGATGACACCTGTTGTTCTTAATGTGAAATAAAGGTAAAGACAATAAATCAGCTATCTGTTGTTGGTTAAACATTAATTAACCAGTTAATTTGTAATGATCTCTTCGAAATATCTTCACTGACGCTGCACTATCAGTTGGAGTCTCTGCAAGTTGGGCCACACATCGCCATGAGCAACCTCGGACAGATCCTGAAGGAAATCGGGGAGTTTGGTTTGTTTCAGAAATGTTTGCTTTTTGCATTATGCATCCTCAACATGTTTCCATCTTTTGATGTGATGAGTCAGGTGTTTACCGGCCTGAGCTTCCCACATCACTGCAACACCGACTGGATCTTGGAGCGTGGACCCAACCTGACAGAGGAGAATCAAAGGAATCTCACCATCCCAGTGAACGAGGATGGAAGGTTTGAAAGCTGTGAAATGTTCACACCTGTGAATTTGACTGTAGAAGACATTGAAAAGTATGGGATTAACACCACAACAAAATGCATAAATGGATGGGACTATGCGACTGGGCCAGGAGATTCCACCCTTGTGACCGAGGTAAGCTAAGAAAAAGATCATTTGTGAATTCATATGCTCCTTGCAGACCTGTAGTGTGAGATCCAATGAGTGAAAGGATTTTCACAGTATGACCTGTGTGTTGGACCCATAATTCCCTCCCAAATCCTGCTGCCACTTCTTTAATCCATTCATTCCCCTTGTCCTGTTACCATCTTTGCTGTTTCCAGTTTGACGTGGTTTGTGACAAGAACGGTTTGATTGAGGCATCACAGTCCATCTCCATGGCAGGAATTCTGGTTGGAGCGTTGGTGTATGGGACTATTTCTGACAAGTAACACATTCCTTCTTCTTTCACAAGGTTCAATAATTTTGCTCTCATAATAAGGAACTATTCATATCATCGCTAACCTCATAACAAGCAATGTCCCAGCAGTGGGTCTAGCATTTTAAACTTTGTTCAGCTTGGGCCTTTAGAGTTATCGCGGAGATGTAATGAAGCAGGTTGATACTGTCTGTCAGTGAAGAATAACATGATTATAACAACCCTCAAAACTGCTACATGGAAAACAAAAAGGGAAATGTGTTGAAGGGTTAATATTATTCTGTGAGTTTATGTGAGTCAGCGAAGGAAGGCAAGCCTTATATAGCTTGCCTTTAAAAAGCAAATGTTCCTGATGCAGACCAACATTAAGGTTTAGAGTGTTTTAAGTAAAAATGTGTCATTGTTGTTGATATTAATATATGAATCCATTTACAATCTCACTAATGTCATCAAAACACTAACAGCTCGAGTCAATGACAATCAACAAACAGGGAAAAACAATTGATTTCAAACGGGACATTTAAAAAAAATGTATTCAACATTATAAAAGTAACTTTGTGCAAAATTTCATGTGAAAATGCTTCTGTTTTTCAAATAAAGTTATTGCCTACCATAAATGTATACAGTTGTTCAGACCATATATATCATGGCAGTCTTAGGTTTTCAATGATTCTGGTAACTCTCAATTTTTTGCAATGGAATTATTGAAACAAACATGTATTTGCCACATTAAACAGTCATGCATTTTAGTTCTTTCATGGATTAATTTTAGTTCTGGAAACATGACAAAATTTGCCCGTTCACAAATATACATCTGCAACTTGAATTATCAGTTTTGGTGATATCGAAAGCTGTGTTAATCAAATCAGTCAAATTGTCTTAGTGCCGTGGCCTTCTCAATCAGTGATTCCTACAGCTGCTGACTTCTCTGAGGCAATTTATTTATTACACCTATTAGTTTCTGCCACAAACATTAGAGCAGGGAAGTCGAAGGAACTCAGCACACATCTGAAAAAGCATATCACTGCCCTAAACAAGTCCGAAAAGTGGCTCCAGAAGTGGCACCTTAAGACTTGACTCAAGTTTGCTGATCACATGGACAAAGAAAAGGTCTTCTGGAGGAAGGTTCTGTAGTCAGGTGAAACAAAAATCTAGCTATTTGGCCACAATAACCAGAAATATGTTTTGGAGGAGAGAAAGTGAGACCTTTGACCCCAAGAACACCAAACCTACCATCAAGCATGGTGGTGGCAGCATCATGCTCTGCGGCTGTTTTACTACCAGTGGAATTGGTGCTTTACGTGAAGTGACTGGAATAATGAAGAAGGATTACTTCCAAATTCTTCAGGAAAGCCTAAAATCATCAGCCACAAGGTTGGGTCTTGAAAGCAAACACACACTAGAAGTGGCAAAGAAGTCATTGCATCACGGTAGAATTAAGGTTTTAGACTGGCCTCCCCAAAGTCCAGACCCAAACGCCATTGAGAACCTGTGGACTTTGTGGAAGAAACAAGTCTGTCAGAAAACCAACAAATTTATATTATCTGCATCAATTCTGTGAAGTGGAGTGATCAGAGATACAACCAGAAACTTGTGAATGGCCATCAAAAGCACCTAATTCAGCTGAAAAAGAACAACATACATGAACCAAATATGAGCAGTACTGTATGTATAATTCTCACCCAGAAAATGTTGCCATATTTCAAGTTGACCTCTAAAAATCTATTAAAGAACCAAAATACATGATTGTTTTTGTGACAAAAATGGATGCGCTTCAATGAT
>NW_007580543.1:9102-10594 GCF_000690725.1 Stegastes partitus | reverse complement strand
CATATTTAATAACACACTGATTATTCTCAATTCTCAATTTGTTTTTCAATTAAAGGTTTAACTCTCTGTACCCCCAAACCTGCTCGTAGATTTAAAAGTAATGTTATCTTTAAAAGCTGTCAAAATTGCACCATGTATTGGCCAGAATCTGTAAAAGCAGAGGGAGCCGTAGGATTTTCAACAATTTGTAGTATAGTGTTTGTACGTATCATGTGTGATGTATGACATTTAATCCAAATTGCATTATTCTACATGCCATATTTAAAATTTTGCCAAAAATGAACTTTTTGTCCTAACCAGATTTTGTGAACAACTAAAAATTCTGCACTCCTTAGCTCCACCACAATTCCATGTGTGACTGAGCTGTAGTGATGTGACAAATATTCAGGAACTTTTCGGTTGAACTGCAGACTGCGTTTGCGCAGAGCAGAGTGAAGACAAGTTATAAGAACAAACAGAGACCAGAATGACAGGAAAATAAAACATACTGGATCAATAAAATAAATGCAGCATAGTTCAAAATCGGTATACAGCAGAGGAAGTTGCTGAAAGATACATTCAGCATGGTGAAACAGCTTTCTTCAGTTGATATGCAGGGTACAGTGAAAAAGTTTGTAAAGGCTGGAAAAAAAAATGGAAATAGTTAAATGTTTACAGTATGTGACGTTTACATTTTTTCCAGTGTTGGTAACACCTGTGGACACTTGGAAAATATTGTACACGTTGATTCCAGATTTTTTTTTACAATATTTACGAAATATATTATTAATAATATTGTGATTTGTGATATTGTGTCTAGCTCGTACTCTGTACTTGTTCTCTATACTTGTAGCCATGGTTGTGTTGTTTCCACAGAGGTGCAGGACTTTATGTTGTAGTTGAAAATGAGCCCACTGAGAAAAAATGTGACAGGAAAATAAACGTCCAGAAACTACTTTAAGTTAAATAAGGTTAAATATGAAAAAAAGATCCCTAAACATCTGTAAAGGCTTTTATTACCTCTTCCACTGCTGGGAACGGTGGGACCACCCCATTGATGAAGAACCCCTTTAGGGAGCTGGAGGGCAGCTGGTACTCCTTCATCCCAACAGACAGCTTCTGCAGCATCTCGGCCTTGCTGATCTCGCTCAGTTCTCCCATTAGCTCCAGGGCCGCCTCCAGGGCCTCCTGAGGCTGCTGGAAGGCTTTCAGCCAATCCAGCAGCCCCTCCAGGCGGCTGGGCGTCTTGCTGCCTGGAGCAGGTTTAGTCCAGCTGGTCGTCTGCAGCTTCACGTAGTCATTCCCACCCAGCGCAGCAAAGGTGGGAAGGAGTTGGCGCTGGATCTCGAAGAAGTTACAGAAGCTGGAGGTGTAGTACCTCTTACAGGGGATGAAGCTCTGTGAGTTGCTCTGCGAGTCGTTTCGCGAGTAGCTCTGCTTCACGTCCGTCCACTTGAAGTAAGAGAAGGGCAGCAACCCCGCAGGGAGATCGAAGATGTAGAAGTCGCTGTCG
>NW_007580543.1:0-8677 GCF_000690725.1 Stegastes partitus | reverse complement strand
TAAGTTTGAAAATTATAGATTGCAACGACTACTGTAAAGCTGTGTGGAATGTTTTTCTAGATATCTATTACATCCGTATTACCAGTCAAAACCACAGTTACAGATATGAATGTAACGTTTTGACTAGTCAAAATAACAGCTGCACTTATCAGACACTTATAATGCAGTCCTGACATCTCTTGCCAGACACTATGGTTTGCCATTTTAACATGCCTCCGCAGAGGGGCATGCGTTGTGGGGCTCAAGAACTCGTGTGTGGATCCCCTGTTGCTGAGAGGCGATGCAGGGGAGATCCGACCGTGGCTGAGAGGTGAGGTTGGTCGGTGGCAGGTTGAGCAGGGGGCTCGCTGGTGGATCCGGAAAAACTAGAGGCAACAGACACAAGAGAAGATTAGACGCTGTGGTCAACTAAGGGAATACGCACAAGTGCTTGGGAGTACGGCTGATGTACCAAAATTGTGAACACAATCATCTGGCGCTGGTGCACAGGTGACAGCGGGCTTTATCCAGCGCTGATGATGATTGAAGTCAAGTGCGAGAGAGTGGTTGAGCACGATCCAGGCCGAACCCCCGCCCAACCTGAAAACCAAGCAGAGCACACCGACCAACAGCCAAGAACAAACACGCCAGAGACTTTTCAAAGTAAAAGAAAACCATATTCACCACAATACACCCCTTCAATGGACACCTCCTGGTGGCCACCTGGGCTTGTCAGGATGGTCATGATAAAAATCTGACAGGAGGGTCTGATTGAGGATCAGCCCACGCGAGATCCAGGACCGCTCCTCTGGACCCTCCCAGTCCACCAGGTACTGGAACCCCCGTCCCTGGGGCTCGACATCGAGGATCTTTGACACCGTATACACAGGATGGTCAGCAATAAGCCAGGGGGGAGGCGGGGGAATGGCCGGAGGGCTCAGGTCACGAGTAGACACCAGCTTAAGCAGGGACACATTGAATGTGGGGTGAACATTCATACAGTCCGGAAGAGAGAGCCAGACAGCAGAGGGGCTAATGCTACGGGACGGTTCGAAGACTCATGCGCGAGGCAACATGACACGGCAGACAAGCAGTTTAAACAACAACAATTTATTGGTACACACAGGACAATAAGTACAACACTCAAGGAGGTTTGCAGGCAGGGCAAACTACACCTATTAGTGGTTGGCTGAACAAAAGAACTGAAGACACAGACCCGAGCTTGGTACCACCGAGTCGGGAACCGAGAAACCAAAACTAGATTAAACAGAGGAACAACTAAAGGAGGACACCATAAGGTGCTAACGAGGTAACTCAATAAAAAACAGAAAAGGCTAACAGACCAAAAGCTTTCTATTAAGCTAGCGCTACACACAGACTGGCGGACTCAATTCTGAACTGGGAGATACAGGACAGACAGACAGACTAGAAGAAGACTCAAAAACTAACGCTACATACGGACTGGCAGACTGAGTGCAATACTTAAGAATTACACGACATACAGACAGGTAGACAAAAAGATGTCTCAAGAGCTAGAGCTACCTACAGACGGGCAGAGTACTGACGCTAAATCAGGATGCTAATTAATGAGGTTAGCAAAAACCACACTGGGAGAACCAGACCTGACAGGAGCTGACCGAGTAGAGAGGGGAAGCAGGGAGGGGGATAGGCAGTGCAGAGGGGTTGGCGTGGCCGCGGCTGCAGTGGAGAGGCAGACGGAGACCAGGAGCGGACGCCTGGGAATCCAGGGAGGGAAAGGTGAGCGGAGCTGGTGCTGGTGAGCTGGTGGCCCAGTGCTTTGGAGAGGCTGACCGAGAGATAGCTGCCCTGGCCTCTGAGTGGTGGTGGAGCGGCGTCGGAACGGATGAGAGCGGGCAGGTGACAGGTGGAGAATCCGGTTCTTTGTGGCAGGAGTGGATGGAGTATAATGGTGATGGTGGCAGAACCAGTGAATGGTTCGACGGCGTGGCGCTAGAGCATTGTCTGGCCGGAGCTGAAATACAACTGAAATATATTTCAGAGAGAGAGTGGCAGAGAGAGAGCGGCAGAGAGAGAGCGGCAGGGGCCGAGGCTGCAGGGACATGACAGTTAATTATCCTAGAGATTAAAAATAGGGAAACGCACTGAGGATTGCGCCTCATATAGGCCAATCTCACTACTGAATGTTGATTTAAAAATTCTTTCAAAAGTTTTAGCAAGACGCTTGGAAGGCCTTCTACCAGTCATAGTGAAGGAGGATCAAGCTGGCTTCATTAAGGTCCCTAACTCTTATGACAACATTAGAAGATTGCTAAATATCATTCAATTGTCTGAACAACAGGCAACAGACGGTCTTGTGATCTCCCTAGATGCTGAAAAAGCTTTCGACCGCGTCGAATGGCCTTGTTTTTTTTCACACTTGAAAAGTTCGGCTTTGGTGATGGCTTTGTTAGATGGGTGAAGGTCCTCCACAAATATGGAAAGGATGTCTCTCCATTCTGCCTTAAATGTAGGACGGGAATTGGTGATCTTACTCACTGTCTCTGGTCTTGTGTAAAAATACAGAACTGTTGAAATGATGTCCTATTTGAAATGCACAGGGTTCTGAAGAGTGAGCTTGAACTAGATCGGGTCTCCCTTCTTCTGGGTCTTCCCAGTGGCCATCTAATTGGTGTATATCAGAAAAAACTGTATAATGTTATGACATTTTGTGCCAGAAAAACTAGTCTTCAACACTGGATATCAGATAAAGATATAAAATACAACAATTTCCCTGAGGTACCCTACCAAAGGGATCAATAAAGTTCTATCTAATCTAATCTAAAAACCCCTCAATTGAGGGATGGCATAGAACAATAATGGAATATATACCTGTGGACTTCCTGACATGTCAGTCTGGCTGCTGCACCCACTGCTTTACAGAAAGCTAGTCACACTCATGAGGGCAATTGTGGACCTTGGTCCGACACAATGGCACAAGGAATGCCATGCAATTTAAAAATGTGATCAGCTGATAGTTTTGCAGTTTTTAAGGCTGAGGGTAATTGAACCAGAGGTACGAAATGTACAGCTTTAGAAAAACAGTCTACTATAGTAAAGATTACCCTATTACCTTGAGAGGGGGGTAGACCAGTGACAAAATCTATGGCAATATGAGACCAAGGACGACTGGGGAAGGGGAGGGGGCGCAGCAGACCAGCAGGACGGGGATGAGACAACTTGCCACAGGCACAGACAGAGCAGGCAGCGACAAACTCCTGGACGTCTTTGGCTATTCCTGGCCACCAGAAGTGTTGTTGTAAAAACCATAATGTCCTTTGAATGCCTGGGTGACACGCTAGCTTAGAGGAATGCCCCCACTGGAGGACTTGGGAATGAGCAGCTGAGGGAACAAAGAGGTGGTTAGGAGGACTGTCACCTGGGTCTTGTACTTCTTTCTGTGCATCCCTTACAATGGTTTCAATTTCTCATGTGGCTGCACCAACCAAACAGGAAGCCGGGATAATGGGGTCGGGATCCGTGGGCACTGAGTGGGATGAGGACATCTGAGATAAGGCATCCGGGATCCAGGTCAGTAAGACAGGGTGTAATGAAAGTGGCTAGGAAACAGAGACCACTGAGCTTGTCCTGGGTTTAACCGACGGGCTGAGCAGAGGTAGGTGAGATTTTTATGATCCGTCCTAATCAGGAAGGGCTGTTCAGTCCCTTTCAGCCAATGCCTCCACTCTTGGAGCGCTAGGATGACAGCCAACAGTTCTCGGTTCCTCATGTCATAATTTCCTTCTGTCGGGGTGAGGCATCGGTAGAAGAAAGCACATGGGTGGAGCTTTTGGGTGGAGGGATCTCGCTGGGAGAGCACCGCTCCCACACTGGAGTCTGAGGCATCTCCCTTCACCACAAACTGAAGGGAAAGGTCAGGGTGCTTCAGAACTGGTGCCTATGTAAACAAATCCTTCAGCTGGAAAAAGCGGATTTGGCTTCAGGAGTCCAATGGTACATCGACTGGGTGGAGGTGAGTTTCGTGAGAGGTGCTACTAGTTTGCTGTAATCTTGGATAAAATGTCGATAGAAGTTGGCGAGTCCTAAGAATCGTTGTAATGCCTTATTGTTGTCTGGAGGGGGCCACTTGACGACTGCTTTAATCTTGGCTGGGTCTGGTCTTAACTGACCCAGGGTAATGATGTATCCCAAAAAACTCACAGAGGGGGCATGAAATTCACACTTCTCTGGCTTCACATGTAATCTGTTTCCCAACAGGCACCGGAGGACCAAACAGACATGTTGCCGATGTTCTTCTATGGAGCGGGAGAAGATGAGTATGTCATCAAGATAAACAAACACAGAGTGGTTCAACAGATCGTGGAGCAGGTCATTTATCATTACTGTGAAACCGAATGGCATCACCAAGTATTAAAAATGGCCCAGGGGTGTATTAAAACCCGTCTTCCATTCGTCTCCCTTGCGAATTCTAATCAGGTGATATGCATTCCGTAAGTCCAATTTTGTGAAGATGCATGACACAGGGGCTTAAATGAAGGGTTAATTAGAGGTAGAGGGGACTCATCCTTAATGGTAATGGAGTTGAGGCCTATGAAATCGATGCAGGGACGCATCGACAAAGAAAAACCCCACTCTCAGAGCGAATTAATCCCACAGCCTGAGAGTCATTAATGTAGGTTTCCATAGCATTTTTTTCATGGCGAGACAGGTTGTAAGTAGGTAGGTAGCAGTGCTCCAGGAAGAAGATTAATTGCGCAGTTGTAAGAGCGATGCAGTGGTAGGGTGCCAGCTAGGTCCTTATTGAAGACTGTGGCTAGATCGTGGTATTCAGGGGGAACAGAGGTGAGATCGGGAGGCTTCGGGAGGGGGGATGCAGAGTGAGACTGCGGAGCTGCTGACTTCAAACACTGTGCATGGCAGCTTAGGCTCCAACTGGTGATGAATGAGTTTTGCCAATTGATCTGGGGGTTATGCTGTTTAAGCCAGGGGGGGCCGAGGGCTTTGGGGGAAAAGGGGATTAAACATTGAACTGAATTGTCTCACGGTGATTTCTGGAAATAGTTAGTTATTGGCTTGGTGCGATGAATGATTTTAGACATGGAGCAGCCATCTAGAGCACTAACTAATTTGGGAGCCTGTAGAGGCTCAAAGGGGATGTTTGCTTGGGTTACAAAAGCTTGATCGATTAAATTGTCATCCGCCCCAGAATCAATAAAAATGTGCAAAGGTAGAGACTGATCGCTAATTCTGACTATTGCAGGAAAGGTTAGATGGGCTGGAGTGCTGGGAATTGAGTACATTTCTAGATTTAATAATTTATTCTACATTTATTTATTCAGTCATTTGTTTCTGTATTTCTACATGGATTTATTTTTCTATTTGCACTTATTTATTCATTTATTTTAGCATTTATTTGTCATTTTATTTCTGAATTTCTGTATGTTTTTTGTTTTTTTTACATTAATTTATCTACGTACGTCTACCTTTATGTATTTACTTTGTTTTATTTTTAATTGCAGATTTCTACATTTATTTGCACTTTTATTTTTTTCTTTGTCTTCCTTTATTCATATTCCCATTTCTAAATGTGTTTATTCAATTATTTTATTATAATTAATATAATATAGTATAATATAATATAATATAATATCGAATTATTCATAATTATTTCAGAATATTCATGTTTACATTTAATAGTTTATCAAGGGAACAACTAATTCATATTTTAACTCTGCATTTGGATTTAATGAGCACTTTCACTTTTAAAGAATTCCCAGCCGTTGTAAGTGAAGTTTATGAGCTTTACATGTTAAATCTTGGACTATGAGTTAATACTAAACTTAAAGATTTAACGTGGAAATCTAATAACATACATATTTTTTTCTGTATTTCTGTCTTTGTCTTAATGATAATCAGCTTCTAAAATATTAATTTTGTAGATCATTTAAAAAATATATCTCCAGCTTGACTGAATAAAATGCTGCTTATAGGTCATATGTTGATGCATTAGTATCAGTGGACTCTCAGTGGTGACAGACTCACTTCACTGACATTCAAACACAGCAAAGGACCAAATGAATCATAATAAATAAGAGCAAGTTCCCTGACAGTTCAGATATAATTTTAAGCAGACAGCTGAGAAACTTTCTGCTGCTGCCAAAGTGAACGTATGAGTCAGTACATAAAATTCAGACTTGGTTCAAACTCTAAATGAACTTCCGTATTATTGATGTATTTAATCTACAGCTGTATGTTTTCTAATCTGATCAGAATTTAAATGTTTTAAGTTTCTCTCCCTGAAATATTCACAGCTCAGCCTGTTTAAATATGAACCATCCAGTGTTAAAGCAATCCAGAAAAGGTATTTAATCTCTGTGCAGCTAAAATTAACCAAAGTAAACATACAGGTTTTACAAGTAAAGCCAGGAGACGATCCCATAAATCAGATCTGTGTATTAAACTCCGACATGGGAAGCAACTTTATTATCAAGAAAAATGATCACAAGAGAAGTTTTTTTGTTTTTTTTTAATAAGTCAACATCAAGAGTCGAAAAGGCAACTAAATTAAACACCAGGCCCAAATTAGAAGTTCAAATCAAAATAAAAAGTTAAAAAGCCTAAATTGTTCACTTAAAGTCAGGGAGATATTGTGAGTGTTATGATATACTGACAGTTTTATTCAGCAAAAGTAGGTGCTGTCAAGTCTAAATAATGATTTACTTATCTCATAATTTTGAGAATACACGAACAGTTTAGCTTAATATAAAGCATCAGAACATTGACTCAATCAACACTTTTACTATTAGAGACAAACTTTTCATTCATTCTAAATTATTCTTGCACTGACTGTACACTTTTTTTTTGGAGCTGTTGTAATGGTGAACTTTCCCCACTGTGGGATCAATAAAGTTTATCTTTATCTTTATTTTTATCTTTAATCAAATTTATGAGAAAGTGACATTTCTGACTGAATTAAAATTGACTGCTGCCGCCAAAGTGAACGTACGAGTCAGAAGTTCAGCTCAGACTTGGTAAAAACTCTAAACAAATGCCTGTATTAATGATGATGATATACAGCTGTATATTTTCTAATCTGATCAGAATTTAATTGTATAAAGTGCAGCTGAATAAGTTTCTTTCCATCGGATGTCGTGTAAATTTACCAGCAGGCAGTGTCTCACCTGAGTTGTAGTACAGCATGTAGATCAGGTTGGAACCATCCACCACCAGCTGGTTATTCCTGAACTGGACATCCAGGTAGATCCTCTTGTTGGTGTCTAAGAAGGTGGCCAGACCTTGAACTCCCATCCTGATGTGAGTGTGCAGACTGAGCCTCGGCTCCTCCAGCACTCTGTCTTTGTTTGTGACAGATAAGATTCAAATGAAACTTGTGTTTATGGGTGTAACTGTAGGACAGAGAAGTGAAACTAAAATGAGCTCCAAACAGACATAAGAAACAGCAGCAGTGTTATGGAGAACCCAGGTGCGGAGACAGATCAGGCAGACAGGTCAGGATTAAAGGTTATATTAAACAAAGGAATCTGAAAACCAATACAGAAAACTAAACTGAGAGGAAAAGCAGAACGGGGTAAATCAGACCTAATTTAAAAAAGGGACACAGCTACAAAAACCAAGAAAAACTCCAGGGAAAACTACTAAGAATAAACTAAACTACACCAACAAAATGGGGATAAATATTCAAAACTCAACCTGTTTACATATAAACTACCCAATCTAAAAATCTAACATTTTTCAGATATCTTTATCCATATTTTATGCTATACAATTTTAAGCAAATCAGAGATGGTCAAGCAGAACTAGTTGTAAAAATTTGATCATTTGAGATGGACTGAACATTAACTGATGGAGATGAGAAGCTTCCTGTTGAAATACTTTATATGCACCGAATTGTGCTGTTTGCACTGGTGCAACTGATGTTAACAGCTGCAATTCTGCCTCTTTACAGAGCTTCATAAAAATCTGCCTGGTAGATTTAGTGTATTCCTGTTGACACATAAATATAACAGATTTTTCACTGCTTCCTGCTGGTTTTTCGCTTACAATTAGCTTATTTAATTCTAGACAAGTCAGACAAAGTATTTTACTTAAAGTTTTTAAAGTCTTAGGCCTCTTAAAATCCTTTAAATGAATGACTGTGAGGAGGAAACTTGAAGCCTTGACTTTGCTTCATTTTAAGGTTCTGTAGTGGATAATAAATGTACCGTTACACCTCAGCTGTATGGACTTTGATTCTGTCATTCATATATTCTGTTTTCATGTTCCTGCACACACTGGTTTATTTAAATTAAAAGGAACTGTGATTTCAGTTGTACAGCTGGTGAGCCATGTTTTTTTTTGGTTTTTTTTGGTCAAATTTAAGCTCCTTGTCATAAAAAGAGACGGAGAAAGTGAGAGTTTATCCTCCTGATGCTAAATGATCATCCAGTGCCTTAAAAAACAGTCATGGATAGTTTAATTAACTCCACTTCGGTGTGAAGAAGCCCTGATGCATTTTGTTTATGGGTTTTATTTCTGGTTAAATTTGTCCCATTTTAATGAGTTTAATCCATCCATCCATTATCTATACACCGCTTAATCCTCACTAGGGTCGTGGGGGGCTGGAGTCTATCCCAGCTGACGTAGGGCGAAGGCAGGGGACACCCTGGACAGGTCACCAGTCTATCACAGGGCTACACTTAGAGACCGACAACCAAGCACA
>NW_007580542.1:11400-12412 GCF_000690725.1 Stegastes partitus | reverse complement strand
CTGAATCTATTTCAGATCGCGCTGAAAGCGCTACAGGTGGATCGACGGACGGCTCAGCTTTTGATGACACCTAGTTTGGCCAATAGGAGGGCTTTGTGGGTGAGTGACAGCCTGAAGGGCCAATGGAGTGTCTCAGACAGTCAACCCGGTCCGCACAAGTTCCACCCTTGTAGATTCGACCAGTCGGGTTGCAGACACTCTCTGAAGCTGTAAACTTGTAGCCAATGAGCAGACGAATACGTGGATGTGTCGGAAGGCAGGATTGTGTGTGTGTGGCGGTATTGGATCGGCCAGTTACCACTGTGAAGGAAATAATCCGATACCGTAATTTCGTCCAGTATCGGCCCGATACCGATACCCAGTATCGGATCGGCGCATCTCTAATATATATATATATATATACAGAAAGACACATCATGAGTAAAACAAGCAGTCAATACTATGGCTGAGCATTTTTCCCTTGAAATTGCAGTGTACAGATGACAGCCTCAAAAACACAGATTCAGACTTCCAGGTTTCTTATGCAACAAGCTTCAAGGACAACTCCTGCCAACTTGCAAGGTGGGACTTTCCATGTCATTGTCCCTCTACAGAATGTATGACCGCCAATCTACTGACAGTAAATGGTTAAACAGATCTAGGAGTGGCAGTTTTTACAGTCAGTGCAGCAATATCTTGGACTAATCAGCAATGTCATTTAAAACTCAAAGCACTAAAATTTATATTTAGTACTTTAGTAGCCTTTGTATTGCTTTATGAGCCCTTGCCTGCACTTTAATGTTCTTCATCACCTCCCACCTGTTGAAGAAAGAAGGCCAAAGTTCCCCACAGCTTTCACTGTAACACTTGTCACATGCCAGCTCATAGCCAGTGACAAAGAGAGTAGAAGATCAGGTGTGTTTGCCAAAACTACAGTTGTAAGCAAAAGTTTACAGATACCTGTGAAGACCATGTACATCATGTCAGTCTTGAGTTTCCAGTTACTCCTTTAACTTCATTTTCTAGGATGGTA
>NW_007580542.1:5851-10870 GCF_000690725.1 Stegastes partitus | reverse complement strand
TAGTTTGTGTTTTCTTCCTGATCGTGGCAGTAACACAACTGGACCATGAATTTTATACTTACAATTGTTTGCACAGGTGATTTTGGGATCTGTAGTTGCTTTGAAATGCCTCCAAATAACTTCTTTCACTTGTTTAAACCAACAATTTGTTTCTTCAGAAAAATGTGCTGAAGTGATTCCATCATAGAAAATTAAACATTGTTGGAGTCATTGTAAACTCAAGTTTGCCATGATATACAAAGTCTTTAGAAATGTGTCTAAACTGTATTTAGGGGTCCATAGTTATAATGATCTGTGCTGGCACACCTAAAGGTAGTGAGTGTCTGTGCAGGATCCGTCAGTGTCTTCATTTCCATCACAGACTCAGAGTATCTGGCATATGTAAAAATATAACATTGAATTGTTGGAGCGCGACGATAGAGTCCATTGTGTTGTATTGCCAGCTGGTTCTGAAACGTAACAGTAAAAGTTAAAGTTCATCTCTCCAGTCTGGTCAAAAGTGGCAGGAATGACTATGGGAATGCCCACACTCGCCTCCCCCAGAATCTTTTTTGAGCAGTCCATCATTAGGCAGGCCAATACGACTTTAACTGACACACTTCATGTTGAATTCTGAATCTGTACCAATGAACCTCTGTCAGTTAAGTTCATTATTGCTAAAATGGAGAACAGTAAAGTGCTCAGTACTTAACACAAGTTAATGTTTTACACGTGTCTTACATGTGATTTTTATAGGGTGTGTTTTATTTAGCAGCTATTCCCGTAAATATCTAAAAGTATTTCCTCCCAAGGGAGACAAATAAAGTAGCCTTGAACCTTGAACAAAGTTTATCAATGTTTTTTAAGAGAAGCCTGTTTGTGGATCATTGCCTGCCAATAAAAATTCACAGTAGACATAATTATGCCACATATTTCCTCATTGAAGCCACTCCTCTTTCTGGAGTTAGGAAGAATATAAAAAACTTTCCTGCTTCCATCCAAACATTCATTGACACTTCGACAAGGAGGTGAAATGGCGCAGCAAGGATTTCAGTTTGACAGGAAAGCACTCAGCTGTTCGATTTGTCTGGATCTAATGAAGGATCCGGTGACTATTCCTTGTGGACACAACTACTGCATGAACTGCATTAAGATCCACTGGGATGGAGAAGATCAAAAGCAAATCTGCAGCTGTCCTCAGTGCCAACAGACGTTCGGACCGAGGCCTGACCTGAAGAAAAACACCATGTTTGCTGAGTTAGTGAAGGAAGTGCAGAAGATGGGACTCCAGTCTGCTCCAGAGGATATCTACATCACTGGACGTGGACACGTTTCATGTGATTTCTGCGTTGGGAGAAAACTGAACGCTGTCAAGTCCTGTCTGCAGTGTCTGGTCTCTTACTGTGAGAAACACCTCCAGCCTCACTACCAATCTCCCGCATTTAAAAATCACACGCTGGTCGATCCGTCCAAGAAGCTTCAGGAGAATATCTGCTCTCGTCACAATGAGGTGAAGAAGATCTTCTGCCGCACTGATCAACAGTGTATCTGTTATCTGTGCTCATTGGATGAACATAAAGACCACGACACAGTTTCAGCTACAACAGAAAGAACTGAGAAGCAGAAAGAGCTGAAGCCAAGTGTTAAAAAAATCCGCCAGAGGATCCAGGACAGACAGACAGATGTAAAATTGCTTCAGCAGGAGGTGGAGGCCATCAAGCAGTCTGCTGATACAACAATGAGGGACACTGACAAGATCTTCAGAGATCTCATTGAGCTTATTGAGAGAAAAAGCTTGGACGTGAAGAAGAAGATCAGATCTCAGCAGGAAACTGAAGTAAATCGCGCCAAAGATCTTTTGGAAAAACTGCAGGACGAGATCACTGAGTTGAAGACACAAGAAGCTGGACTGGACGAAATATCTCGGACGAAGGACGACTGCCATTTCCTGCACACGTTTCCCTTGATTTCGGGACTCAGTGAATCACAGTGGCCTCACCCTGAACCCCGTCACCTGCAGTACTTTAAGGAAGCAACAGCAGCTGTGTCAGAACTGAATAGTAAACTACAGAGGTTTCTGTGTGAGAAAATGCCAAAACTTTCACAGATAATCACTGCAGTGGATGTTTTATTGCCACAACCAGAACCCACGACTAGAGCAGAATTTTTACAACATTCATGTCAGATCACACTGGATCCAAACACAGCAAATGTTCGCTTGTTATTATCTGAAGAGAACAAAAAAGCAACATATACGAGTAAAAAACAGGCATATCCAAGTCACCCTGACAGATTCATGAATAGGTCTCAAGTCCTGAGTAGGGAGGCCCTGACTGGACGTCACTACTGGGAGGTGGAGTGGAGCGACTTTGGTATTTATGTCGCCGTCGCATACAAAGATATAAGCAGAACAGGAGACAGTAGCGAGTTTGGAAACAATGACAGGTCTTGGGCATTTAGGTGTTCATATGATTGTTATGAATTAACTCATGATGGAATTAACACTTCAGTCTCAGCCCCCTTGTCCTCCAGAATCGGAGTCTATCTGGATCACAGAGCAGGTGTTCTGTCCTTCTACAGAGTCTCTGGCTCCATGACTCTCCTCCACAGAGTCAGGACCACATTCACTCGGCCTCTTTATGCCGGACTTCGGGCTTATTATTTCTTAGGTTCAGGATCTTCAGGTGTGCTGTGTTAGCTTCTGGCAGCTGGACATTTGGTTTTGAGTTGAATAAATGACTTACAATATAAACACACACACACACACACACACATACATAAAACATTTCTGCCTTTTGCTAATTTTGTAGTTGATAGTAATTTTGCATACAGTGTAAATGTGTTGCTTGAAATATACATGAACTAACAATTTGTCTGCTTCAATAGAATTTCCATTTCTAGGATTTCTGTCTCCTTCGGCATTTTCCACCAGTGTAAGAAACACTTGTGTTTAAAAAGGTATTAAATGATGGAAAAAAATATGATATAACTATATATCTGGTTTTATGTGTTGTTGTTTTGTTTTTTTTGTCTTTACCAAACAAGCATGTTCCTATGCATATAGTCATTACCTACTTTTTACCATGACAATGAAGTTTATTTAGATTATGGTTTATTTTCTGTACAGTCTGTACATGTGTCCATTTGTTATAAGTTTGTATTGTTGCTGTAATATTTCTGCTCCTCTGTTCCACTGCATATTCCTTAATGGCACTAAATATGTTCATTTATCACCACAAACACTTGTAAATATGTTCAAAAGGACATAATAAAGATCTAATTACATTCTGATAATCAGTCAATAAATACAATTTTAAGAATGACAAGTTGATGAAAAGTGTTTGTTCTTGGTTAAGACTGAAGTTCAATCTTGTTTATTTCAACAGAAGCTTGATCCAAGTTAGCAAAGATTTCAATAATGAGCTAGATTCAAATCAATGTTGAAACTACAGCAGTTACAGTAAGTACAGAAGTTCTTATTATGATTTAAAATAAATAATAAATATCTAGCAGCTGTGCTTGAAACAACACGGGCAACAGTCCATTGCAGACGGAGGCAGAAAAAGATTTAGTGTCACACAAATCTGACAACTAAGACATTTACAGCAGCAATACTTTAGCAATAAACTAAAAGATATTGAAATGAAAATGGTCTGAACAAATGTGGAGACATCATCTGTCACTGAGGGAAAAATAAGACAAGACGGACACCTGGTGGTGAAACACAGACATGACAACCAAACTGAGACAGTGATGGGACCAATCTTTAATAATTGTGTCATTCCATAAAATATTTTTGAGTTGACGGGAGTTATATCAGTGCTAGTGCCTCTTTTCTAATAACTAAGTAGTTTCTTACATAGGAATCCTACCCCTCATCAAAAACAGCCTCAGCATCCTGTATTACTGTGCATGTATTAATTTTTTTCTTTTGTTGACATTGTTTTATTTGTCTTTTGCTCTGACAAGGTTTAGAAATCACTAGTTTATTTCAATTATTTCACCTCTGTCTGCACATCTAAACAATTTCTTAGCTCCTTGTCAAGTTTATGCAGACAGACTATTGACTTGTATTCTTATTGTAAAATTATTATTGTGTAGTTTAATAAACACTTTCAGCAAATACCTAAAATGTTTTTAATTAAAGTGTGTCTGTGAAGTCAATACAGCTGAAGTTCATCTAAACTGTGACTCAAAGCTCAATTGATTAATTAATCTCTAAGCGTGTCCGCCTTATAGACTTACGGTCTAGTTTTAGCAAGTAGACCATAATTTCTGCTTACGGTAATAAATGTGTCTGAGTCGAGGCTGGAGCTTGGTTTACTTGTCATATTATTTTCACACTACTTGCTTTAGTGCTGGGTTTTAAATATACTCATATTACGAATAATACTACTTTAACAAATGTCTAAAATGTCTATATAAAGCACACAAAAT
The DNA here is from genome assembly GCF_000690725.1 of Stegastes partitus. Classification (NCBI taxonomy): domain Eukaryota; kingdom Metazoa; phylum Chordata; class Actinopteri; family Pomacentridae; genus Stegastes; species Stegastes partitus. The sequence goes on along the minus strand of NW_007580542.1, from coordinate 6,454 downwards.
GAATGAAACTGAACTTCACTAAATTCCAATTTATAACTCAATGAACTGATGAATTCTTCAGTGTGTCCCCTTATTCAGGTGCTGGCATGTGCACGTCTATATGTGGGTCCCCAGATGGCAGGTTCGTGAAAAAAAGTGGGTGAGTGTGTGCATGTGAATGCCTTCCCCCCAAAACGGGGATCCTGTTTTAGTGTGTGCATTTAAAGTGTGTCTGGTGTGTGCGTTAACAGCTCTATTATCTATCTGTGAGTAAGTGTACGTAGGAGTGTGCATCTACCACCTCAGTCTTTGTATGCATGCTCTAGGAGAAGAAACATGCTGAGAAGGAAGTCATGTGATCAAGCTTTTCACAGTAAAAACAGATTCTACAAACCAGCACAACATCCAACTACCCTAAACCACTAAACTGAAACTAATAGCAGCTGATGAAGGTGTCCAAACAACTAACAACACAGTTTATCTCTGATCTCTTAAACAGTGAAACTGAGAGTTCAGGACTCATGATGGCTGCAATGTGACAGAATATTAAAGTGCAGTTTACAAACTGCGACTGTTTGTGACAACTCATCTGTTTGAGGTGAAGAAATGTTCTCAGCTGCTGCT
>NW_007580542.1:3232-4490 GCF_000690725.1 Stegastes partitus | reverse complement strand
CCCAGCAGCTCAGATGAATCTACTCCTGCACAAGTGGTGGAATGAGTAGTTTAACATCTAGATTCTGTTATCTCAGACCTAGTAGAGAAATCAAATCAGTATTGCCCTGAAGGAGACAGTTTGTTGGGTATGGAAGTACACACCTACTTCTTAAAACTTGTGTCTCTTTATAAGACGTTAAAGATCCCCTCCAGTGAAAATAAAGTTTTATACCCTGGTAAAAGTCCATATGGTTTCTTCTGCAACAAACCAAAATAGATCCTGTCAGGTGGGACTTTCCATGTCATTGTCCTTCTTCAGAATGTATGACGACCAATCCATTGACAGTAACTGTTTAAAGAAATATGGGATAGACAGTTTTACAGTTCGTGCAGCAATATCTTGGACGAATCTGCAATGTCACCTAAAACTCAAAGCACCAACATTTAGTACTTTAGGAGCCTTTGTATTACTTTATGAGCCCCTGCCTGCACTTTAATGTTCTTCATCACCTCCCACCTGTTGAAGAAAGAAGGCCAAAGTTCCCCCACAGCTTTCACTGTAACACTTGTCACAAGCCAGCTCATAGCCAATGACAAAGAGAGTAGGAGATCAGGTTTGTGATGCCAAAACTACAGTCGTAAGCAAAAGTTTACAGACACCTGTGAAGACCATGTACATCATGTCAGTCTTGAGTTTCCAGTTACTCCTTTAACTTCATTTTCTAGGATGGTATCATTAAAACAATTAAACAGAACTTTGGTGAGACCAGTCTAAAACCTAAATTGTAGCCTGATCAGGCCATTTCTTCACCACTTATAATTTGTGTCTGGGCTCATTGTCTTGTTGAAAGACTCAACTGCATCCAAGACCCAACCTTCTGCCTGATGATTTTAGGTTTTCCTGAAGAATGTGGAGGCAATCCTCCTTCTTCATTATTCCTTTTATTTCATGTAAAGCACCAGTTTCACTGGCTCAAAAATATGCACAGAGTATGATGCTGCCACCTCCATGCTTGATGGTGGGTTTGGTGTTCTTGGGGTTTGGGGCCTCGCCTTCTCTCCTCCAAACATATTTCTGTTCATTGTGGCCATATATCCTGTTACAAAAGGACAATAAATTCTAATAACTTGTTTAACTGTAAACTACATTGTATAATTCATCCTACATCCACCCAACCGGTTGAGGCAGATGGCCGTCCCTCCCTGAGCCTGGTTCTGTCGGAGATTTTTTTTCCCCTGTGGGGGTTTTCGGTTCCTTCCCACTGTTGTGGACTGCT
>NW_007580542.1:0-2913 GCF_000690725.1 Stegastes partitus | reverse complement strand
CCTTGAAATTGCAGTGTACAGATGACAGCCTCAAAAACACAGATTCAGACTTCCAGGTTTCTTATGCAACAAACTTCAAGGACAAATCCTGCCAACTTGCAAGGTGGGACTTTCCATGTCATTGTCCCTCTACAGAATGTATGACCGCCAATCTACTGACAGTAAATGGTTAAACAGATCTAGGAGTGGCAGTTTTTACAGTCAGTGCAGCAATATCTTGGACTAATCAGCAATGTCATATAAAACTCAAAGCACTAAAATTTATATTTAGTACTTTAGGAGCCTTTGTATTGCTTTATGAGCCCCTGCCTGCACTTTAATGTTCTTCACCACCTCCCACCTGTTGAAGAAAGAAGGCCAAAGTTCCCCCCACAGCTTTCCCCACAGCAGTCGTAAGCAAAAGTTTCCAGACACCTGTGAAGACCATGTACATCATGTCAGTCTTGAGTTTCCAGTTACTCCTTTAACTTTATTTTCTAGGATGGTATCATTAAAACAATTAAACAGGACTTTGGTGAGACCAGTCTAAAACCTAAATTGTAGCCTGATCAGGCCATTTCTTCACCACTTATAATTTGTGTTTGGGCTCATTGTCTTGTTGAAAGACTCAATTGCATCCAAGACCCAACCTTCTGCCTGATGATTTTAGGTTTTCCTGAAGAATGTGGAGGTAATCCTCCATCTTCATTATTCCTTTTATTTCATGTAAAGCACCAGTTTCACTGGCTCCAAAATAGGCCCAGAGTATGATGCTGCCACCTCCATGCTTGATGGTGGGTTTGGTGTTCTTGGGGTTTGGGGCCTCACCTTCTCTCCTCCAAACATATTTCTGTTATTTGTGGCCATATAGGTCAGATTTTGTTCCATCTGACCACAGAACTTTCCTCCAGAAGGCCTTTTCTTTGTCCATGTGATCAGCAGCAGACTTCAGTGGAACTTTAAGGTTCTGCTTCTAGAGGAAGAACTTCCTCCTCATGCAGCCTCTCAGCTCATGTTGATATCAAACCCTGTAGAGACTGACAGCTGTGTTCCAGCAGCTTCTGATTCATTCAGACCTGTTTTTTGCTGATTCCTGGTTGACTCTTGACCATCCTGACCAATTGTCTCTCAGCAGCAGGTGATAGTTTGTGTTTTCTTCCTGATCGTGGCAGTAAAACAACTGGACCATGAATGTTATACTTACAGATGTTTGCACAGGTGATTTTGGGATCTGTAGTTGCTTTGAAATGCCTCCAAATAACTTCCTTCCCTTGTTTGAAGTGATTCCATCATAGAAAATTAAGCATTGTTGGAGTCACTGGAAACTCAAGTTTGCCATGATATACAAAGTCTTTAGAAATGTGTCTAAATTGTATTTAGGGGTCCATAGTTATAATGATCTGTGCTGGCACACACAAAGGTAGTGAGTGTCTGTGCAGGATCCATCAGCACCTTCATTTCCATCGCAGACTCAGAATATTTGGCATACGTGGAAACAAAATATTGAATTTTTGGAGTGCGACGATAGAGTCCATTGTGTGGTACAGTATTGCCAGCTGGTTCTAAAACGTAACAGTAAAATTTAAGTTCATCTCTCCAGTCTGGTCAAAAATGGCAGGAAGGACTATGGGAATGCCCACACTTGCCTCCCACAGAATCTTTTCTGAGCAGTTCATCATTAGGCAGGCCAATACGACTTTAACTGACACACTTCATGTTGAATTCTGAATCTGTACTAATGAACCTCTGTCAGTTGAGTTCATTATTGCTAAAATGGAGAACAGTAAAGTGCTCAGTACTTAACACAAGTTAATGCTTTACACGTGTCTTACCTGTGATTTTTATAGGGTGTGTTTTGTGTGGCAGCTATTCCCGTAAATATCTAAAAGCATTTCCTCCCAAGGGAGACAATTAAAGTTGCCTTGAACCTTGAACAAAGTTTATCAATGTTTTTTTAAGAGAAGCCTGTTTGTGGATCGTTGCCTGCCAATAAAGATTCACAGTAGACATAATTATGCCACATATTTCCTCATTGAAGCCACTCCTCTTTCTGGAGTTAGGAAGAATATGAAAAACTTTCCTGCTTCCATCCAAACATTCATTGACACTTCGTCAAGGAGGTGAAATGGCGCAGCAAGGATTTCAGTTTGACAGGAAAGCACTCAGCTGTTCGATTTGTCTGGATCTACTTAAGGATCCGGTGACTATTCCTTGTGGACACAACTACTGCATGAACTGCATTAAGATCCACTGGGATAGAGAAGATTGGAAGCATATTTACAGCTGTCCTCAGTGCCGACAGACGTTCGGACCGAGGCCTGACCTGAAGAAAAACACCATGTTTGCTGAGTTAGTGAAGGAAGTGCAGAAGATGGGACTCCAGTCTGTTCCAGAGGATATCTACATCACTGGACGTGGACACGTTTCGTGTGATTTCTGCGTTGGAAGAAAATTTAACGCTGTCAAGTCCTGTCTGCAGTGTCTGGTCTCTTACTGTGAGCAACACCTCCAGCCTCACTACCAATCTCCCGCATTTAAAAATCACACGCTGGTCGATCCGTCCAAGAAGCTTCAGGAGAATATCTGCTCTCGTCACAATGAGGTGAAGAAGATCTTCTGCCGCACTGATCAGCAGTGTATCTGTTATCTGTGCTCCTTGGATGAACATAAAGGCCACGACACAGTTTCAGCTACAACAGAAAGAACTGAGAAGCAGAAAGAGCTGAAGCCAAGTGTTAAAAAAATCCGCCAGAGGATCCAGGACAGACAGACAGATGTAAAATTGCTTCAGCAGGAGGTGGAGGCCATCAAGCAGTCTGCTGATACAACGAGGGACACTGACAAGATCTTCAGAGATCTCATTGAGCTTATTGAGAGAAAAAGCTTGGACGTGAAGAAGAAGATCAGATCTCAGCAGGAAACTGAAGTAAATCG
>NW_007580541.1:13199-15764 GCF_000690725.1 Stegastes partitus | reverse complement strand
AAGAAGTAAGAAGTGTGTAATTAACTGGAGCCATCAAGTCAAACACAGACTGTGAAGGGAGCGGAGACGTGTTTGGGTTGGAAAAATGTATCCTGGGAACAAACCAGTGAAGGACTGGAAGCACCAGGTGATCAGACAACCTGATTATTCTACAGTGGAGGAGGGAGGATCTGATCAGGAAAGGAAATATCCACAAGCAGATTCATCATGTCACACCTGTACATATCTACATGTAGACTCATCAGTCTTCATCTGTACATGTGAGAGGAGAACATATTCTTTATTTTATGGTCATTTTTATCCTTATTGTACTTTTGTATTTCTTGTCTTGTTTCCTACTTGGCTTTATTTGGATCCAGCTGCTGGAACATGGACATTTTCCAAGTGAGAGGTCAATGAAGCTCATCTAATCTGATAAAACAGTATTTTGCCTTGAATAACTGTTTTAATCTATAATTAGTTTGAAAGTACTGCTTCATGAATTTAGTCTTTAAAACTATAAACAGTTCTTTGGGAGGCCAACACCTCTGAAGCTAGTAGTAGTTTGTGTGGAATACTCCTTTAATGAGGTACTACGGGTACAAGTATTGTTTAAAGTAAAAACAGATTTCATTCAGGGAATTCTCCCAGTAAGACATTTGTGCTTCACAGTCATCACAACTTTTTCTTAACAAACTATCAGAATCAAAATATTAATTACTATCAGTTTTAAGAAGCTTCTGCCGCAAAACTGTCACTTTATTTTAGGTACAGAAACATCAAAACCCACCTGCTCAACAATCACACAGCCACTCATTTAACACTTTACATCTAAACACTCACATTCCCATGATTCTCTGCGCTGCCAACCCGGAACTGACACAGCTGCAGTTAGTGACTGTGACCGCTGGAGGGCGCTGATCCCCAACACTCACATCTGTTCTCATTCCTTCATTTCTACCAGAAACTGTTTGCTTCCTCTCCAGGAAGACTTTCCACCAGATGTTGAGTCACTTTGTGGGATTATCTTTGGCTTTTCATCCAGATGAGCACTTGTGAGGTCAGACACTGATGTTGGACCAGAAGGTCTGGTTCACAGTTTCTGTTCTAGTTCATCCCAAAGCTGTCTGATGGGCTTCAGGTCAGGACTCTGAGCAGGACATTCCAGCTGTTCCACACCAAACTCAGCAGAGCTTCTTTGGAGTCCAGTCATGCTGGACCAGAACACTGTTCCCACAAACTCAGAATTGTGTGACTGCATGCAGACTGCAAGACTGGCTGCTTGATTTTATCCACCTGGTCTGAATGAAGCACCTGAATTCAGTGATTAAATGGTGTGTCCACATGCTTTGGTCCATATAATGGAGACAGACTGCTATATATAGACATTAAATTACATTAAAACACGGTCAGTCAGACAGCATTAAATGAAACGTCTAACAGGGTTTGACATCTACGGAGGCCCGCACATGACATGGTCAAAATAAAATTAAATCGTGGCCATAATATCGCTACAACGTACGCACTAAATACTATATTGTGGCCACGAAGTAATGTGTGCACAAAATATTAATCTCGTTCCTGGACAACTGGGTCAGCAAATCGAGCGCACCTTCTCTGCAATACCCTATATACTATGGAGCCCCGAACCTCCGTGATGTCCTGAAGGTGAGTGTCGTTTCTTATTATGACCTCCTTACGCCGAGGAGGTTATGTTTTATCCATTTGTTTGTTTGTTTGTTAGCAAGATAAAACGAAATGTTGATAATGGCACAATGAACAGATGATTACATTCTGGTGATGTTCTGGCTTACCGTCTGGTTGTTTTCTCATAAAACAGAAAATGCTGTTAAGCATCACTGTCGCGCAGAATGCTGCCGTTGCGCCGTTTGTCCGCTAGATGGAGCTCTGACTCCATTCAGTCCTCACCGCTGTCTTCTCAGTCGTGCAGCAGGAAGCTTCAGCCAGNTTGATCATGAAAACGCTTGTTATCTGTCACACTGCATGTGATGACATCAGCTCCTGTCTATTGGCTGCACCGACCTCATTAACATGTAGCTGGAGAGAGAACCAACCAGAGTGAGCTCCACTCTGAGGATCCACGGTACACAACACTTGTCAGCCAGAGTTTAAACTGTGTGTCAGTGGTTTGACAGATTCCTGCTGCCGTCCTCCTTGTGTGACAGTTTGATGGTGTTTCATGACGGGATGCTTCGTCAGTGTTTTAGATCTTTGACACACTGACTATTGAACTGAAGCTTGACTTAAAAACATCATCACAATTTCAATCACAATGTCTACAACAAATCATTTAACCCTAATGATGACGAATCAATGAGTTAAACAATCTTAGCTCAGAGAAAGTGCCCCAAAACAAATCAGGTCAGTTCTGCTGACGTGAAGCAGCATCATCCAGGACCGACTCCTCCACACTGGATATGAATTAATGGCCCTACAATCAGCTAATGAATGAAAACTCTTGTCCTGGGAAACAACAGCAGGTCACTGTTAGCAGCTCCTGATCAGCTGCTGATCCTGCATCAGAACACACCAACATGTGCAGCAGCTGAGCTTCAACTTCCAGCC
>NW_007580541.1:10633-12459 GCF_000690725.1 Stegastes partitus | reverse complement strand
GTTCTGGTTCTTCTGTTCCCCACACAGAGAGCTCTGAGGATCCTCACACTGATCCATGCTGCTGAACTCACACCAGCTCACACACACCGTTCACCTTCACCTGCAGAGGAAACACATCGCTAAGCTGCACGCCCACTGAAATCCTCCTGTTCATCGTGTGTGCTGTATAAAGATCAGCTGCTCCTCCACTGATCTGCTCTTTTGTTGGGTTTCTGTCAGCTGGATGCAGTCAGCAGCAGTTTGAGGCCGAGAAAGCTGCCATCAGCTGCTGCACTTCTATCAGTCCACCAGATCTACACAGTGTGACCTGCCGCCTGGTCCTGGTCCTGGTTTATTGTCTCTTCATGTCGTCTCGAGGATAATTCATAACTTTCTCTGTTCCTGCTGCTGTCTGATGCTGCAGCTATGAAACTAACCCAGAGCCAATCGTTCCAAACGGCTGGAAGAAACAAACTTCAGCTCCTCCTAACATTTTATGGGGAAAAACACTCAGATTATATTTATTATTGGTGAGAATCATTAATATTTAAGCTGTTTGTGTCTGTTTTCATCACAGTAGGTTTATGATTATGGAAATTTTGTGGCCTAATAGATTTGAAATTGTTGAGCTAAGTACGTAAATATATAAAAGATGAGCTGTGATTTTGGGACACAAATTGTGTATTAAGCGTCTCCTTGATGTTTATGGACGAAGATTCTACGTAGTTATTTAGCAAAGCGGCTAACGTTAGCTTTGAGATAATAAAAAGAAAAAATCATGTTGTAATGACTTTAACAAACATTTAGTAAAGTTTATGTTATTCTTCAAGTTATTTTAACCCAGCAAACCTTAAATATGCAGTGTTTTTATTAGCCTACGTTTGTTAGTTAGCATGCTGTCGTTAGTTAGCTAATGTCCATTAGCTGGCTAATGTTAGCTGATCATGAAACGTCAGATATTAACTAAAATATTTTACAGTTAAATACAACCAACAAGCTGCTAATACTTCAACAGTAAAGTGTAGAAGTTCTCTTAAACTGACCGTGTTCAGGGTTCTGCTGCCGGGTTCGTCTTCGCTCTCTGCCGGTCGGACAACAGAACCGTTTGGGTCCGTGAAGCTCCAAGTTGCTGAACTGTTGAAGCCGCTGGTCTCACTGATGAGAAAGTGGGTTTCAAACAGCATGAACACTTTAAACTGTCCACCAGGTTTAATAAAGTTAACACGTAGAAAACACGTTTCCTTCACCGTGTGGAGCTGCAGGCCTGTCGGGCTGCTTCACTCTGACTCTCTGAGGTTTCAGCCGCTGACGGACAACTTTTGGCTCCAGGACGGAGCGACACGGAGCTGCTGCCGCATGAGTCCAGTCAGAGCTGGAGCTGAATGTTAGCGGAGCTGTGGAGCCACATTTCTGCTGCTGGGACTAAACTAACAGCGGCTACAAAAGAGGTTCAAGCGAACTTTACTCACCTTCAGACGGATAAAAGAAGCTGCGACACAAAGACGGTAAAAGTGAAACTGAATTGGAGAAAAGGAAGAGTCGTGACATCACTGTTGTCAGGGCAACGAAGGAGGAACCGGAAACGTCTTCCTGAAGGAACAGTTTCTGGTGAGTTTTAGTTAAATGGGAGCATTTCTGAACATTAGTCCTCTGGAACATTTTACAGAATCATTCCAACGCTTCAGCTCCCGACGAGATACAATCCTGAAAAGATGAAGCTTCTCTACAATATACAGAATTCTGAGGAGGAATAAAGAAGAATCAGACACAGAAGTGATGCCTCCATCTCCAGCACTGAATGTCCTGAGAACACTGTTTTACAGGAGCTGCAGCAAAACACACGTCTT
>NW_007580541.1:5182-7713 GCF_000690725.1 Stegastes partitus | reverse complement strand
TCATGCTTTTCATTTCCGTTGCTAAAGTTGTGCTAACCTAGCTTAAGCTACTCCCTCTCTGTTTATGTTAGCAATAGCATCGCTGTAGTTCTGCCAACCTAGCATAGCGTTAGCTAACAGCTTAAAGCCAGTAAGGAACTGCAGAAATAACTTAAGTGTAGAAAATATGTGAGACCGTTCATCACTCCGTCAGCTTGTTATTAATGATATCAATGCTAACTCAAATGCTAAAGCTATGTTCTGATTCTCCATCAATCTAACAGTGTAGATTAAATGAATGCAGGACTTTAACATTGGCTGGAAATCACAATATGGTGGAAATGAGCTGCTTGGAGGAGGTCTGAGCTCTCAGAGGGCTTCTCTAGTTCCTGTCTGTTAGAGTGTTTTTCTCTATTAATCACATTATCATACTTTGGAATAAAAAGAATACACTTTATTGTCCTACTAAGGCAGTAAAATGTTCTTTAGCCTCATCCAGGGAAACAAACATTTCCTTCAGATTTAAAAAAAACATGTTAAAAAAACTTCCCACTTCCTGTTGTCTACAGTCACATCCTGCTGTGTTCACTCTCATGTTTAATGCTCCAGCAGCTGGAATGAAAGAACCTTGTAGATCTTTGTCTCACTGTTTGTGTCTTTTCCTTCCAGCCATGCTGTGGATCATTGAGAACATCTACGTCTGATGTGGTCTGAGATCTACAGAGAACACGGACATCCAGCTGAGGTTGTCTGAGGTGAAGAGTCTTCTCTCCTTCTTCATCACTGTGAGGAAGAGCAGCACTGACGTCCTCCTCATCTATTTGAGGAACAACAATCATGTTGAGCTTCAGCTCCTTGTCTTCATGAAGCACACTGATCTCATGACTCTTCAGTATTTACACTCCACTGTGAGCTGGGCAACACATTTATTTCATCCATCTATTACAGACTTTGACATGTCTTTCCAGTTCAGAATTGTTTAAATAATGTAGTTTTTTTTAAAAAATGTGTAATAAAGGTGTTAATGAAGCTCTGGTCCTGAATGTGTTCACGTTTCAATGCTGCATCTCTGCTATAAATGACAGCAGCATGTTCTCCGTGTTGTAATGATGCAGCAACAGAGACATGAAGTTAAAGGCGATAAATGAACCTGTGAACACTGAGAACAGAGAATAACAAACAGCTGCTCGGTCCTTCTGTGAGTGGAAGCTGAACAGGAAGTGGTTCACTGAGGATGACGTCCATTCAGTCTCCTTCACAACCAGATGAACGGCTCCACATGAGGTTTTCCTTCTGCTGGCTTCACTCACAAGATCTTCAGTGGACATGAGACACACCTGAGGTGGAGACAGATGTCACAGCATCAGTTCATTTAAATTAACCCTGGAAACATTTCCTGTTTCATGTATTGTTTGTGAAGCACCTAAAGAAAGAAAGGCCTGTAGCTGGAGAGATTTTCTTCTTCATCCTCTCTGTGCTGCATTTTAAATGTTCTATTTACCTGTAATGTCACTACTTTGGTGTTATTCTGGGAGTTTATTCTTCCATCTGCAGTCAGAAGAACTACAACATGTGCATCAGTCACTAAACAACAACACGTGACGTTACAGATCAGAGTGGAGACGAACAGTTTGATCAGTCAGACATCAGACATCAGATCTTCAGGACTACTGATGGAACCTGAACGTTACTGTTTTCATCACGTTTAAGTTCCCTAAACGTTACGTTAACGTGGACCAGCGTCTCCACGGACAGTTTTGTGAACTCAGTGACCACATCACAGCAACACAACACACTTCATCCTGATTACATGAAACACAACACAGACATGGTTAGCTTGATGCTGCTACGTTTAGCTTGTTCCAGATCAACTGGCGATCAGATCAACTGGCGACACTAGCGTTTCTGAGACCGATGTTTCGTAGGCGTGGCTTTTCAGGACCCCTTACCCACTAACCAGGAAATAAACAATCTGACAAGTTAGTCACGTAAAATGAGATATCTGCTGTATTTTTCTTTTCGGTCTTGACAAATATATCTGGAAACAAGAGCCTTCTAATTCTAAAAGTCAGGCCGCTGTCGGGCTCCATGAAGGAAACTAGGTGAGCTGTGATCGCTCATTGATCACGATTAAAACATGTTAGTAGGAAAGCAACAGAGACAGGAGACCAACCCAGTGTGTACGTTATTCTGACATGAAGGCTACAAACCGTGTGGTAACAGACCGCCAAGTGTTCAGTATAACATCAATACATTGATACGATGTAGGCAGATTTAGATCACATTGCGCTACACTGGCTTATTTAAATTCACAAAAATGAAATGTTTCACAGGACAGAAAAGTGTTCCAGGTTAACTGAGGATGTATTTACCCTCCAGATGATCCGTTTACAGATTCGTCACAATCAGACCTGTGTGTGTGTGAAGATAAGGATATAAAGACATCAAGAAGACCTCGGCGACAAAAGTAAACGTTAATAAAGTCTACATCCATGCCAATATTATCCACAAACAGCAAAGCCAAACATACTGACCAAAATAAACAAACATGT
>NW_007580541.1:3960-5064 GCF_000690725.1 Stegastes partitus | reverse complement strand
TTCTCATATCAGACACGGAAACAGCAGATTGATTGTCTCACTGAAACCTGGTTGCAGCCTGAAGAACATGTGACTAAATGAATCAAGCCTCCCAGTCATATAACTTTTATTTCTCTACAAATACAGTCAGACTCAATAATTAGCTTAATAATTAATCTGAAACTCGTTTCAAAGACTCACTTTTAGTCTCTCACACAGAAACACAAAACCACTCGTTAGTTGTTGTATTCACTCACCTGCCCCTTATCCTGAGTTTTTATCTGAATTCTCAGAGTTCTCTGAATATTTATTTGTCAGGTAAATTAGTATAATTAATGTTGTAGTTTCTGAATCTTAATATTCAAATTCGTAGAATAAATTAGCCTAATTAATCATTTTTGAAGGGTCTGTAATTAGTCAGACTTTTGTAAACAGTCAAATACACTCGCTGTGTTTCTCAGAGTGGATTCATTGAGCACTTGTGTAATTGTGTATGTTTTCATCACAACAGGCTTTATTATTATTGGACATTTCATTTTATGGCCTTATAGATTAGAAATTGTTGAGTAAAGTACATAAAAAACAGATAGAAAAAAGCTGTGATTTTGGGACACAAAAAGCGTCTCCTTGATGCTTTTGGACGAAGATTCCACGTAGTTATTTAGCCAATCAGCTAACGTTAGCTTTGATGTAACAAAAAGAAAAAATCATGTTGTGATGAAGTTAACAAACATTTAGTAAAGTTGATGTTATTCTTCAAGTTATTTTAACCGAGCAAACGTTAAATATGCAGTGTTTTATTTTTTTTATTTTATTTTATTTTTTATTAGCTTACGTTTGTTAGTTAGCATGCTGTCGTTAGTTAGCTAATGTCCGTTAGCTTGTTCCAGATCAACTGGCGATCAGATCAACTGGCGACACTAGCGTTTCTGAGACCGATGTTTCGTAGGCGTGGCTTTTCAGGACCCCTTACCGACTAACCAGGAAATAAACAATCTGACAAGTTTGTCACTTAAAATGAGATATCTGCTGTATTTTTCTTTTCGGTCTTGACAAATATATCTGGAAACAAGAGCCTTCTAATTCTAAAAGTCAGGCCGCTGTCGGGCTCCATGAAGGAAACTA
>NW_007580541.1:0-2196 GCF_000690725.1 Stegastes partitus | reverse complement strand
ATCTGGTCAGACTGTGACTCCACCACAGCTCAGAGATGTTTCCACTCCACCGGGTGAAGCTCTCTTCAAACCGTGTGTTTTATTTGTAGGCTGAACGGCCTTGACTCACAACAAAGCGATAAGTGGACCCAGTGTTGAAGCTGACAGCAAGAACATTTTGAAAGAGTTTATAGACGTTTGTGTTTTCTGAACAGGCGTCTCCACAGTCACCTACAATCTATATTGCCGCTGGAACAGCTGCCTCGCTGACTGAATATCGCCAGTTGATCTGGAACAAGCTAGCTCGGTTAGCATCGCTAATTCACATTAAAACTAATATTTACTGGATGCTAACTCTCTTCTCTGGTCAATACACACAGAAATAAACTGAACCAACTTCTGGAGTTTACTGCACACATTACATCTAAAGGCTAAAGCTGCAGTTAAAGTGCATTAAAACCGACAACAACAATAAAATCAACATTTACTGACCGAACGGATCCTTTCAGCGTCTCTGGTTCCATCAGCCGAAGGTCCGAATTACGGTGAACTGAAAACTGGTTAAAAGCAGCCAGCGGACAGTGAAACTTTGTGGAAAATGTGCTGCTACCCCACGGATAAATACGACTAACTGACAGTTAATTACATCACAAGTGAATCCAAAGGAGAGCAGACCTGAGTTTACGGTGAATCAGGCTGATTCGTCTCTACGACCTGTCAATCATCCCAGAGCAGGCTGTCAATCAAGTAGCCCCGCCCCCCACATGACCGACGCTTATATAAAATTATTAAAAATATTGAATGATTTTCAGATTGGCCACCTGATCTCTGGGTTTGACCATGAAAACTAACGAGACGAGCTGCAGAAAAGCTCTCTGTCCTGATCAGTGTGGTTCCTGTNATTCTAAAAGTCAGGCCGCTGTCGGGCTCGATGAAAGAAACTATGTGAGTGCAGTCGGACCCGCTGGAGCTGTGATCGCTCATTGATCACGATTAAAACATCTTAGTAGGAAAGCAACAGAGACAGGAGACCAACCCAGTGTGTACGTTATTCTGACATGAAGGTTACTAAACCGTGTGGTAACAGAACGCCAAGTGTTCAGTATAACATCAATACATTGATATGATGTAGGCAGATTTAGATCAGATTGCGCTACACTGGCTTATTTAAATTCACAAAAATGAAATGTTTCACAGGATAGAAAAGTGTTCCAGGTTAACTGACGATGTATTTACCCTCCAGATGATCCGTTTACAGATTCGTCACAATCAGACCTGTCTGTGTGTGAAGATGAAATGAAATGAAAAATACTTTATTTATCCCAGAAGGGAAATTCAATCTTGTAAAAGATCACTTTTTTTTTTTTAAATCAATATAACATATATTATATACAACAATAATAATCATTCAGTCAGTTGGATTTGTTTTTTAAGGTGATGGCTGTTGGCAGGAAGGAACTCCTGTATCTCTCCGTTCGACAGCGAAGTTGACGCAGCCTCCCACTGAACACACTCTGTTGGTTGTTGTTCTGTTTAAGATAAGGATATAAAGACATCAAGAAGACCTCGGCGACAAAAGTAAACGTTAATAAAGTCTACATCCATGCCAATATTATCTACAAACAGCAAAACCAAACATACTGACCACAATAAACAAACATGTATTTTTGAAGTCCGGTGGGAGGATTCAGAACCACGTCGTTCAGATGCAAAAACACGGTGTCGGTGTTTTACGCACTGTGCCACCAATCAGCTCGATTACACTACCTGTTCATTTCTGACCCATTTCATTCATAGAGATCGTTTCCATTTAGCCAGATGTTGAACACCTGGTGATTACTCAGGAAACACGCCCAGATCAACTGGCGACGGTCACAACTTAACATCCAGAGATACGGAGCAGAACTTCACGCTTAACTCAGGTTTGTTCACCACAACAACACTCAGCACAGCATTAGTCTGGTTTGATAGAATCATCAGAACAAACTGAGGACACGTTGTCACAACAACTCACTGAGAAAACACTACAAACACGTCCAGTCCTCCACGTCGTGACCTGTAATTTCAAACGATGTTAATCGCAAACACACACAGACAATGGACCGGAACCTCCATCAAAAAGCCAGAATATTAGTGTTTTATAGGCTTTACATGACGAGCTACTGGTGCTGTTAAACTACCGGTAAACTTTAAAGTTAAATATTCCTGTCAGAAATA
>NW_007580540.1:11905-13148 GCF_000690725.1 Stegastes partitus | reverse complement strand
TGTTCATATCTCCCATGACAACAAGTGGCGTGTCATAGTCCTGAATGACCAAGAGTAGCATGTGCAGTTCAACCACAAGGTTACCCAGCAGACACCCTGGAGGACGATTTATAACAACAACATAAAGCTTAACTGGTGCAGTGACACTGATTGCATGGTATTCAAATAAGGGGTTGTTGCTCAGCAGAGAGAACTTAGTCAGCTTCCATTTTTGGAAGTGAGGACTCCAGTACCACCTCCTCGTCCAGCACTGCAGGGTGTGTGGGAGAAGGTGGAGGCAGCAGAGAGTGCAGCGGGAGTGGCAATGCTGTCTGGACGGATCCAGGTTTCAGTCAGGGCTCGGATCTGAATATCTGAAGAATGAACCAATGCTGGATTAATTCTGTTTTGTTTACAGCAGACTGACAATTCCATAGGCCAAGGTTGAAGAACGAACCAGTAATGGAGGCTTTTGTGAGAGAGAAGAGGTTTGCAGGGTCGTACTTTCTGAAGTAAGTGCATTTTTTTCCGAAAGCTTTGATAACAGGTATGATGTTATAGCACGTGGTGGGTGAGGCAGGCAACAAGCGTAGATAATTGCAAAAGTAGGAAAAGACGAACCACTTGGTGTCCTTGCTCGATGGACTCGCAGGTCTTTACCCAATTCGGTCTTCACACAAAAGGCTGACGCTACAGCATAGCACATGTGTGTAAATACCAGGAAGTACTATGGCTGTATTTTAAGATTTTCAGCCAGGGAACAATAAAGAGAACGGCCCACCTGATGAACCTCAGCGAGTGAAACCGGGAAGTGCTCTGCTCCAACAAAGTCTGACAGCTACCTGACAACAAGTCCTAGTCAAACTCAAAACAAAGCTCCAAAATCACTCATCAACTAACTGCTATCTCCTGTGTTCTAGATCTCAGCTTACTTTTTTTTTTTTTTTTTTTAACTTTGAGTTTTCCCTCATTGTTGGGTTTGATTTGAACAGCAAAATTCTGCAGTCACTTTGAGGAAAATGTCAAACTTTGGTTTGGATTTTAACAGATAGAACTACATGTTCGAAGCTTGGTTAAGTTTAGAAACCAAAATTACTTAAAATGGAACATTTCATAAATAAAAAGCAACTGTCTTCTTCTGATACCAAAGGAAGGACGTTCTCAGGACTTCAGATGAGAAAATGTTCACAAGACGTTCTTGTACTGCTTCATGTTAACAAAGGTGGAACATTCTGCCTGCAGTGACGTGACAAAGTTGTTGATG
>NW_007580540.1:7938-10520 GCF_000690725.1 Stegastes partitus | reverse complement strand
AGATGTTCTTAAGGGAACACTTTACAGAATCTCAGAAACCCACCATGTTCCACAGTGTTACATGGTCACATGGGAGGAAGATTCTCAGACAGACGATGATAAAATGTTTTCTAGGTGACAGTTCCTGTCATGTGATATCTTAAAGATGGAACATTTAGCCTTTTGTTGAGGGAACACGTTAGAGAACATTATTTCTATAAGACGTTCCCACAATGATAAAGTAACGATGTTCCTGATGTTATCGAGACCTCAGATGGCAGATTGTTCTTTACTAAATGTTCCTGCACAACAGTATATTAACAAAGGTAGAACAGTTGGCCTGTAATGTTCTGAGAATGTTTTGGGGATGTTGTTAAGTGAACACATTTTAGAATCTGTAAAACGTTCCTACAATGTTCCACAGTGTTAGATGATATCAAAGGAAGAACGTTCTCAGTGTAACATTCATATTTTAGAACTTTGGGAGGATAACTGTCCAACAATGTTGTCATCAAATGTTTTTAGAGCATCTTTAGTTACTCTGATTATAAGAAGAACGTTCTGGGAACTAGAAGAAAACTGAAAATATTAGTAGAACGTTGCAGAACTTTCTGAGAACTGTTTTGGAAAAATCTTGAGCTCCTGTTAACATGTTGCACTTGGATGAAACTTGAACATCAGAATAAACATTTTCTTTCTCCCTCTTGTTGTTTCCTCTCCTACCTTTATAANGTCATACCTCTAACTTGAAACCTAAAAATTTAATCTTGAACTCAGAATTCTACATCTTCTTGTCTGTCTTTAAACTAAGAATTTATTTTGAGTACTCTCGGATGTCTGACTTTAAGTTGACATTCTGACTTATTAAAAAATTCTAAATCCTGCTTTTAAATCTAAATATAATCTGAACTTTGTCGGACGTCTGACTTTAAACTCAGATTTCTGACTTTAAAACTAAGATCTCAACAGTAAAGTTGGAATTCTGACTCTTTTTAGCTTAATTCTATTTTAAAACTTATCCTCACTGTTGTGTAAAGTCTGACTAAAGCATAAAATTCTGACATTAAACTCAGAGTTATGACTTTTTTTAAATACATTTTTGAATGATTTCTTTAAACCTAAAATTAATTTTCACTTTTGTCTAAAGTCTAACTTTAAACTCAGAATTTTGACTTTTGTCAGAATTCTGACAGAAAAGCTTCCTTCAGATATCTGACTCTGGCCAAAGATTAAATATTGATATCAGTATTTCCTCTATGTCATAAATCAACCAGCAGTCTGTAAATCCAGGTACCAAATCTTTTTCATGTCGCTCTAAAAGCAGGTTGGAAGTCTGATTAAATTTAGTGTAAAGTCAAGATTATTTTTATAACAGAAATTTTGGTGCACAGAAAGTCCAGGTCAAGTCAAAGCTCAGGTCAGGTCAATAACCTGAACTTTGAGACTCTCAATATTGTCTTTTTCCCTGCAAAGATATAAAATCTAGACATGTGTATGTGTGTCAAAGTGGACCTCACAAGTGCTGAATGATACAAACAGAGCCCCACAAGTGACCAAACAACAAGGGCGGAGACAAAAGTATGGAGTTCTGTTAAACTGAAGGAAGTTACACATGATCCACTATTTTTGTACATCTTCCCAGATTTTTTCCAAAGCAGTGGAACCACTGGGAAGGATGGGACCCCAAAATTGATGAAAAAAAATGTGGGCTCCTCAAAACACAAAAATGAGTTTGTGTGTGTGTGTGTGTGTGTGTGTGTGTGTGTGTTTGTGTGTTGTTTTTTCTTGTTTATTAGGACATTTTACCTGAATACACGTAGACACTTTCAGAACATTTTCCTTTATAAGGACAGAGCCGGTGTCCTCATTATCTATGTATTGCCAGTGCACTCCAAGTGGTGCAACAAGTGTCTTTTTGTCTTGTTCACTCACAATGAAAACCATCCTATCTGCCAAAACTGTACACGTTTATTATGTCATTCCAATATTTTAATTGGATGACTTCAGCTTGGGGCACAATAACTGTACCCCACAGCTGTCTACGGAGAGCAGTTTAGGACATGCGCACCATGTTTCAGCGGTTCATCACTGAAACAAATGCTGATGAGCCTGCCCCATTCTCCTCTGCATTCTGTGTGCACAGGCTTTGGATTATGCACAACTGTTTAGAACGAATTGTCTTGGTCACAGAATTGGTCCTTTTGGAGTATTGTTATTCTTGATAACATATTCTTCTTAGATTATTACTCTACATAGACCAACTTTTTTCCACTTAATTATTTTAAGCCAGCATAGAACTCCACAGTGACATCTGGTGGGGCCAGAGCCCACTGGCCCTAAATGCAGAGACATCACTGCAGGTCATACAGTTTGACCTGATATGTGAGGCAATAAATACTTTGAAAGAAATTCAAGTGCATCTGTTGGGCTTTAAGGGTTAAACACAGAATGCAGTTCATGTATTTGGGTCAAATTACCTCCACAAGAGGGCGTCAGGAGAAGGACAACCACAAAGTGCAGGAAAACCAAAACGTTGAACGGTGATTTGACAGAAAATCCTTCCATCCTGTGAACCATCCTGGAGTGCTAAACATTCAAAAACA
>NW_007580540.1:0-6468 GCF_000690725.1 Stegastes partitus | reverse complement strand
CTTGACTCAGTAGCTCCACTCATAACCAGAACAATAAGAAGAAAGCCTACACCCCCGTGGAGAAATAACGATAAAATGATTACATTAAAAAGAAACTGCAGGAGTGCAGAGAGGAGATGGAGGAAATCTAAATTAACAGTACGAGACTTTATGTCAACAGCTCAAAACCTACAATAACGCAATCAAACAGGAAAGAACTTCCCATTTCTTAACTCATCACAAACCACGAAAACAATCCCAGTTCCTCTTTTCCACCTTTGATATTTTAATAGGCACTAATTTTAATAAAGCTTTTAAGACGCCAATGGATGCTCTTTTTAAAAGTTTTGCAGACCACTTCAGAACTAAAATCAAGGACATCAGATCCAGCCTTTTATCCCAACAAGTTTTACCTGTGAACACACCTGGACTGTTGTCCTTGCCCACGGTGAGGTAGCATTTAGCTAACCCTAACCCCACCTGTGGAACAGCCTGCCGGAGAGCCTCATGCTATGTGTCCACTGGTCCACTGTCCACCAATTTTCAATGCGCCGGATCGTGTCACTTCCCAAGATAACCCGCTTCAGAGGCATGTCGCTCGTGGCCCAGTAAGTAGTGTCTGTGTCCATGGCAACACTGAACTCTGAAGACCTCAGCTTCTTCTCCTTCTGCAATTGAGCTGCAGGTGGCTTGCGGGCAACGCTACGCCTCGACGCTCAAAATGCCCCGCGACGCTCCAGAACGGGACACGGAGCGTTTCACATACACAACGAATGGGAAGATAGATTTTGACGGATCCAGTGAACACATAGCATCAGGACTGCAGAGACTGTCAATATTTTTAGAAGAAGGTTAAACACACACCTTTTTAATCAGGCTTTTAATTGACCTTTTAAATTCTTTTTAGGATCGTATTATTAATTTACTCCCCGGTGGTGGAACGAGTTACCAAACTCCCTCTGGTGACTCCCTCTCAGTCTTTAAGCAAAGACTAAAGAGCAGCTCTTCACTGAACATTTTTGCACTTGACTGCCTGAGAACAAACATAAAACAAAACTAAACTAAACTAAAAATCCTGTTACCTCCCTACAGCCTGCTGTTGGCATCAACACCCTATCACATTTAAACTTGTTCTATGGCACTTATCTTGATTGTTTTTTCCTGACTACATCCTGTCTTGTGTTGTATCTGCTTGTTTTTAAATCATTCGTAAAAACAAACAAACAAAAAAACTATAACAACAGATATATATATATATATCTAACTGAAGCCTTTCTACAGCTGTAGACAATCATTGAAGTCGTGCATTCAAAGCAGATTTAATATAATGATTTACAGGCTGCTGCAGAGAAAACACTGACAGGTTAATTCATATTCAGCCAGTGTCAGAGATCTAAAGTGAAACTGAATTTCTGCCTCTTTATTGGTCACAACGGCTTTAAAAAAGGATTTGACATTATTTTTATTTTTATTTTTTTTAGCTGAAGTCTGAGGTCGCACATTACATAGTATACATTTTTATACAATTTACTTGTTATGGTAAATCAGAAAAAGCATCAAGTGACATGACTGAAAAAAATATTGAGTTACATGTTGACCATAAAAACTGAAATCTGAAACTGCAAATAATGTTCACATCGAAAGTCTGTGCTTTTCAAAATGGTCATTTGTTCTTCTACGATGTTTGATGATAAAATTAGACAGTTTTACTGTATTTAAATCATCTTTTTAGGAGGAACAGCTTTTTAAATAAATGAGTAATTTATTGGAAATGTTCAACAAAGGAAAACTCATGATAAAGTCTGCAAACCATGGCTACACTCAACATCATCAAACCAAACCAAGAGGGACCTGAAAGGCTCCAGCCTTCCAGGAGGGAGAAAGAGAGCACCATCTGGGATTCACCCAGCTTTGAAAGGCACCAAGCAGGTGAAGCCAATCCTTTCATGAAGTGGGAGGGGCAGGTCATCAAGCCTGGAAAAGGAAACCAGAGGCAGGAAAACACACTGACAAGGCCTGTGGCCGTCACATACACACAAAACCAACAGAACACATGAACTGATTTTAAGTGAAAAAAGAATTTTAATGCAGAAAACAAACCTCTGTTCAGGACATGACAACACACTCAGTAAACAACACACAGATGTTCACAGACTTAAATTTACATCAGCAAAGACAATGAATACTAAAAAAATGTCAAACAAGTAAAAGTTCAACTTTCTCCTCGTTCAGATATGAATATTTTTACCTTCCAGTCCTGGAGAGCATCAATCAGTTCCTCTGTAGGTCCACATTCACTGTATGGGAACCATTACAACTTGATCTTTTAGATTTTGGTGAATTGAACACAGGTTTNAACAGCAAAGTGTTGGAAACCGTGACAGCAGCTCCAATAAAGTCTTAAATACATGAAGAAAACCTCAAATACCTGTTCAGAGCGTCAGAGCGTCAAAGCGTCGTCTCCTCTCAGTGAGCTGATAACAAGGTTTGGACTTTGGTCGTATTAAATAAACCGAGGTGTGGTTATTCCTGACGTACCTGTAACGTCAACTCTTGTTCACTTAACAGTATCATCCAGCATTAAATCTAATATCACATGTAAATACACCTTAAAGTGAAGCTTTTAAAACAATGAAGACAGAAACAAATCCTACATTTATACGAGGATTTTAGAGACGCTTGTTGTTTTATTGCATCTTGTTAATGTTTAATCTGAATCCACTGATCCTCCTCTAATAGACGTGTTTGGACTTTGAACATGTAAAATAAAAAGAGATTCTTTCACCTTTTCTGTGCATGTAGGTGTGTAGACATACATCTGCTCTGTCCACATACAGTTTTAATAATGTAAATTTTGTTGATTCAGGAATATTTATCATAAATTCTCCTTCAGTCTACTTCAAACTGAGACATGGCTTGGCACTGATGCAACTGTTGTTGTCACCGAGGCTTCCCCACCAAATTTTAATTTTTAATTCTCGACTGGACGGGGTAAAAAGGGAGGCGGAACTGCCTCCATTACAAAAAGCTCACTGACCTCAACTGAAGTGTCTTTTAACAGTTGCACATTATTTGAGCACCACGCCTTTGTTTTTAGCAGCACTCCGATCCTCTGTTGAACAGTGGTCAGACCACCCCATTGCTCTACTCTTTTTAGGAGAGACTTTTCAGAACTGTTATCAATCATTCACACCAAGTACAACAGAATTATGATAACTGGTGAGTTTAATCTACACATTGACAACATCTCAGACCCAATGTCCAGAAAATTTTTTAAACTGCATGGATTTTAAACAGCATGTCACACAGCTGACTCACAACAGGGGGCACACCCTGGACCTGGTCAAAACCCACGGCCTGTCCATTGGTGTGTCCTCTGTTGTGGACCTGGTCCTAACCCANGGGACGATGGATGGAGCTAAATCCAGGCCAATCCTGGAAGAAAACCTGTTAGAGGCTGGAAAAGACTTGAGTCTGGGGCAGATGTTCACCTTCAACATCCAGCCAGAGCTGCAATGGAATGGTTTAGATCAAAGCATATTCATGTGTTAGAATGGACCAGTCAGAGTCCAGACCTGAATCCTATCGAGAATCTGTGGCAAGACTTGAAAACTGCTATTCACAGACGCTCTCCATCCACTCTGACTGAACTGGAGCTGTTTTACAAAGAATAAAGGGCAAAAATTGCAGTCTCTAGACAAGCAAATCTGGTAGAGACACACCCAAAAGCCTTGCAACTGTAAGTGCAATGAAAGGTGGTTCAACAAAGTATGATCTTAGGGGGACTGAATACATGATGCACAGCAAACTTTTCAGATTTTTGTTTGTCACTCATCTTGAACACCACATATCAATTTCCTTCCACTTCACAATCATGCACGACCATGTGTTGGTCTATAACACAAAATCCCAGTAAAATATATTAAAGTTTGTGCTTGTAATGTGACAAAATGTGGAAAAGTTCAAGGAGTATGAAAACTTTTGCAAGACACTGGAAATGTTGGAATCTTGGCGAAGTTTAGGAACCAACAGGAGAACATTTTGTGTGAAGAAAAAGCTGTGAATTGAATTGAATTGAATTGAATTGAATTGAATTGAATTGAATTGAATTGAATTGAATTGAGCTGCTGTCCTGTGACTCATCACATTCTGTGATTGTTCCATGTCATCATTCTTTGGTGATGCAGTTTTGTTCTGTGGTTCATCACTGCAAGCTTTTCTGAAGAAAATACACGACACTGATCAACACAGAAAGACACAAAAAGTGATATATTAAGATGGCAAACAAGATTCAGATCAGGTCAGATGTTTTCTTCCTCTTTTTTTCAAACATGAAATACTTCATGTTTAGGATGAACTGCATTGTGAAAATAAAAACACAATATAATGTTCAATGTGTCCACAGCACAGATTTAATTCTAAAAATATCAAAAACATCATCAAGGAACACCAGAGATTTGCTCTGAGATATGCAGGTTTGATATCTGATCACTGTGACTTACTTTTGAATTTCCTCATGATGATAACAGGTCTGCCATCACCAAAACATGCTTCAGTGACACAAGAAGCCACACCGATGATAACACAGGTCATTAAAGAGTCACCGGATTGGTCCATTTTAGCTGAAAAATAACAACACANCTTTGTCACCTTTTGTGGAGACACAATGTGAAAAATCAACATCACAGCCAGAAATGTTTGTGATCTATAAACAATACATACCAGTTAGTTTTATCACAATCACTGCTCTGATAGCATTTGACCAAACCTGTGTCCACTCGGGCTGGACCCGAATAGCCAAATAGCCGACCATTCGTTCGCTGCGCTGGAATCGGCCGATCAAACTTGATCTCCGAATATCCCCCGCCGCGGAAACGGTGCCGATGTGATGTGCAGATTAATTATTGAAATATGTTTGAAAATAATATATTTTCTGAATACCTAAATTCCTCCACTTCTCCAGTCCAGTCTTCTCCTCCGTCAGCTTCACAACCGGATCTCGTTCTTTCTCAGATGCCTTCAGAAGATCAGAGTTTTTCTTCTCCAGTTCTGCTTTGTCACCTTTTGTGGAGACACAATGTGAAAAATCAACATCACAGCCAGAAATGTTTGTGATCTTTAAACAATAAATACCTTTTATTTCTTCTTATAACAGTCACTGCTCTGATAGCATTTGACCAATCTTGTGTCCACAAAGGCCAGACCTGAAGTTTTACAATTCTACAATTTCATTTAGAATAGAATAAAACTTTATTGATCCCTTCGGTGTAAAACCTCGGGGAAGTTGTTAATTGTTNAACTTGTTTGCAGCCATAGCCGTGTGCTACAGGTTCCGTCTGAATCTTTGTAAATATTGTAGATAGAGAGCCGAGTCGGAGGGAGAGGCCTTTTTCTTTTAAACCATTTTTTTCCTGTTTTTTTTTTTTTTTGATTAGGAAGGTAGTTAAGATAGTTTTTTTATTTGCTTTTTCTTTTTCAACAGGGAAGTCAGGGCTTATGTAGAGTGTTTTGTTTGTTATTTTGGCCTACGTCCCCCTCTTTATTGTGAAAATAAACGAAACTGCTCATTTTTATACTTGACTTGTCTTGATTGCTGGAAAGACTGGTGTGGAACAAAATTCATGTTATGCTAAAGGTTCCCCTAGACCGGGGCATAACAAGCAGCTAACAAAGGAAAAGTATTGACACCCAGAGGGCAGGAGATGTTCGTGGGGAGGGTTTTTTTTACAGGGCGTGGATGCTGTGGATTGGATGGATCATGTGCCAAGAGATAAGGACATATCTGTGCACCAATGAAGGGAGAGCTACGTTTAAACCCAACCATGTATCCAATCACGCTGCACTATTTGAATTCAACGTCAGTGTTCACATGAAGCTCCATCCACTGCTGGGGAAGTTGGTCACAGATTAACAGCTTGCTGCCTGTGATTTTCTGAACTAGTGATGGATCCTTCATCCTGTAAAATTATTACATTGTGGAATAAACAGCGTTAAATGAGAGACGTTTGTCTTCTATCTCAAAAACCAAACACGTCTCAACAGTTGCACAGTCAAGCCTCTGGTCTGTTGCTGTTCAAGGCGGCATTTACATCAGACTATAAGTTAATGATTCAGATGATTGTTAAAGAAATATATTCTTCTTATTGATAGTTTTATAATTCGTCTGCACATCATCATAAAATCTCAAACTACACAATCTTTTAGTTTTTGCAAGATTTAGCAACTTCTGCTTTGAGGTATTTTGTCTTCAATATATTCAAAAAAAATTGTTTTAAAATGTGGCTGTTGAAACAATTGCAAATTGTTTG
The DNA here is from genome assembly GCF_000690725.1 of Stegastes partitus. Taxonomy (NCBI): domain Eukaryota; kingdom Metazoa; phylum Chordata; class Actinopteri; family Pomacentridae; genus Stegastes; species Stegastes partitus. Next base: position 181 of record NW_007580540.1, on the reverse strand, counting down.
ATGTAGCTTTCAGGAGAGATCTGTGCTTGAAGAAAAAAAAAAAGTCTACCGCTAAATATGTGATTTTATTTGAATTGTTCTCAGAGCTGTTCTTAAAAACTTCAGTCAACAAAAGAATTTGACAAGAACACAAAAAATAGTGAAGAAATTCTAAAACAGAAACTTTCACAAATGTTTAAAA
>NW_007580539.1:38789-40843 GCF_000690725.1 Stegastes partitus | reverse complement strand
TTTGCATTTGAATTAAAATGAACTTGACCTGACTTGAGAGGATTCAGAGTTTAATTTGCAGTTCTTGTGAGGTTTTGTTTCACACTTCAGTAGATGAATTCCCAAATGATCTCAAAGTACCATGAGTATGAAACTGCACTTGAACCCAGTAAGAAAAGTGGTCCTCTGCATTTACCTCTTACTGTGTAGGAGCAGTGATAGCCATGCCAGCCTGGGGACTGACTCCAATTCTGAGGTATGTTGGTCAAGATCAATGACAGGAGAATCTGACATATAACATCCATGTCATATATGTTGTTTTAGGATAGTAAAATAATTATCTTTGAGCTTTAACAAAAATAAAAAGGGTACATAGTTTGTTTCACATCAGATGCACTGTCGTCAGGGCAAAATATCCATCCCAAAAAATAAAATCCACCATCCCCCCATTTTTGAATGTCATTGATTATCATTACTTTACAAATCTACTTTTCCAAACATACACACAAAAGAAAGCAAAATTGAACAATGCAAAAGAGAACCAACAAAGCATCAGTCGAGGAAAACACCTTCCGTTGTGTGACTGAATATGCAGCGTTTTCTTTTTGCATGTGTTTTCATTGGTGCGTCTGTACATGCAGCTTTTCCTTTGGTAGCATGTTTCTGTTTATGCAATACATTCATGTATTTGCAGCTCGTTTGTTTATACGCACGTCATTTTCCCCCGTCGACCACCGTATGTTCAGGATTTTATTGTCTAATATTCAAATCTGTTATCACTGAAGAAGGCCAATAAATCTTCCCTGCTGAGAGCTAAAGGAAACAAGGCTCCACAGAGCTGAGACTCTTTGTCAGTCTGGCTTCAGTGCTGAAAAGAAACCTGGGCTTGTTCTGGTTTTCCTCAATTAAGGATGAATAATTAGCAGTTCTCGTCCTAATTTGGGAGTAAACCACTTCAGTGTATGTCAATACATGAAACACTAAATAGCAAAGCGCTGGCTGCAGTGTTTCTTCTTCTCTTAAAACTATGACAGTAAATGTTGGTCATTTCATGCTGAGGTGCATCAGTGAAATATGAATTTGAGATAAATGATTTGTCAGGTTTATCCTTACAACTGAAGGCTTATTCATACTGAGTACCTAAACAGTAATTATCTGTCATTAAATGACATTTTGGCATGTTAAATGTCACATTTGCATACGATCGTGTTAAATTAGTTGATATCATTTTGAACATTTATTTCTATTTGGATTTAGATTGTTACGTCATTAATAATGAAAATGCTTCGTTTCTGTTTCAGTGCCAAAAAGTTAGAAATCTGAATTTAATAAAGAAATAATTACATGAAGGTTGTTTAATGGAGAAGAGGACGTGTTTCGACTAGGACTTATATTCTGGATAAGAAGGATGGACGTAGCGACCGTGACGTCACCTGAAGCCAGGGCTTTACTACTTCCTGGTTGACATCTTTGCAGCCAGAGACGAAGGCCAGATCCCAAACCGCCCACTACACACTTCCACTCCACGACCGAGTGTCACTCCAAATCAAGTTACACTTGCAGCTGTGAAGGACACTCCTGATTACTGGGGAACCAAACAATGGGATGCCCTCGCCATGTCACCGGAAACGTCACCACGGCAACGGTCAGACGCGTTGCTTGCATCCACAGACTGATGAGCTGCTTTGTTTTGACCATATAATCCAGGAGAATGATGTGAGGTAAATCTGATGTTTATTTATGCATATAGGAATTTGTGGGTCTGTAACAAGTCAACCAATGTCAGGGACAGATCAGTTATCTCCCGTCTCTGGGGTCTGTTTCACAAAGCAGGTTTAGTGAAAACTCTGAGTCTGTTAACCCTGAAATGAGGGTATAATTTATACAGATATAGAGGGGGCAGGGGGGGACGCAGGAAGTCCATCCTCTGTTGGGCTTCCTTGATGAGAGAGCTGATGTTCAGCTCCCACTTGAGGTCCTGGGTGATGATGGTGCCCAGGAAGCAGAAAGACTCCACAGGGTCCACTGGGCAGTCTCTCAGGGTGATGGGGGGGAGTGGGGCTGTGTTCCTCCTC
>NW_007580539.1:35602-38279 GCF_000690725.1 Stegastes partitus | reverse complement strand
ACACAATTATTCAAATTAGAGCAGAAATGATTCCAGGTCAGTTTTTAGTGGCACATATTTCTGATTGAAGCCGTTTATGTTCAGGCCTGTGGATTATCTAGACCACATACACTCATAAAACGTCAGCAGTAAAGTAAAGTTTGTGTTTCCTAACTTCTGATTTTAATTTAGGAATTTTAATGTTTGTTTGTTTTAGTTACACAAACTTTCTTGCTTTTAGAAAATTAATAAACTAATCCAGTAAATAATTAGAAAAATAATAAAAATTTTTACGAATAATTGCAGCAGAATAACTTTCATTTTATTTAGTGATCTGAAACTGATATTAGTGTGTACATTATGAGAGAAAGTAAAGTTTGTTTATGTGCAATTTGTTTTTGAATAATTTGCTGTTATTTTACAAGGAGTCCTTGTGTTGTTAAATTTCAGGTAAAAAGTAAAATCACAGGAGGGGCGCCGCTATAGCTCACCTGGTTGAGCTGGCGTCCCATGTACAGGGCTACAGTCCCGATGTTGAGGTCATGAGTTTGAATCCTGCTCATGGCCCTTTCCCACACGTCCTTCCCCCATTCTTTTCCCCCACTTTCCTGTCTCTCTCTCACTGCACTGTCAAATAAAGGCACAAAAGCCAAAAAAAAAAAAATAGTAAAATCACAGGAAAAAAAACATATTAATTATTCATGAATATTTTTTTTAAATGAAGACATGTGACAGTACAGTTAGACAGTTTGATTTTATTTAAATCAGTAAAAAAAAATAATATTAAAAAACTGTCTCTATATGACATTATTTTACAGTAAAGTTACAGTATCCACCAGTTTCAGTGTATTTTTTCTGGCATCCTTTCTGTCAGATTAATTTATTTATTTATTTGACATTTTTCATTAATTTTACAGATATTTGGCATCATTTGAAAGAAAAATAATGTATATTTAAGATTGGAAAATTGCACTTTTTCCAGTTTCTGTTTGGTTAAATTACTAATAAAATGTTTTAACATCACAGAAATAAAAAACTGATTAGCACACCACACAGTTGGTAAAGAAGGCACAAAAAAGACTCCACTTCCTGAGAATCCTCAGGAAGAACAACATCAGCCAGAGACTGCTTGTGTCTTTTTACCGCTCCACCATGGAGAGCATCCTCACCGACTGCCTCTGTACATGGTTTGCCAGCTGCACAGTGGAAAACGGAAAAGCACTCCAGAGGGTCACCAAAATGTCTGAGAAGGTCATTGGGTACCCTCTACCCACACTGGAGGACCTTCATGGCTCTTTCTGTCTCAGGAGAGCCAACACCATCCTGAAGGGCTCCTACCACCCGGGACATTTTCTGTTTGAGCTACTGCCGTCAGGCAGACGGTACAGGGTCATCAGAACCAGGACTAACAGACTGAAAAACAGCTTTTTTCCTACTGCTGTCAGAGCCATAAATGCCTCCCTGTCGAAATAATGTGCAATATACAACTCAACTACCTCTGCCCAATATCCACTCTGTGCAACATACACCGTGCTCATTATTTAATTTCATCTTTTTATAAAGAGTTAATTTCTTTTGCTTTTTAAATATATATATTTCCTTTATATTTCATATAGTTTTTACAAAGTTTTTATTGTTCTACAAGTATTTATATTTTTGTATTTTTGTATTTTTGCACTGAAAGGACTGCACCTAACGTTTCATTGTACTTGTTACAATGACAATAAAACAAATCTGAATCTGAATCTGAAACGAATTATATTATTAATTTACATGCTGGCTGTAAAAACAAACAAACAAACAACAACAACAACAACAAAACAGGCCAACACTGTAAATAATGCCCACATAATGATGACGATGATTTTACAAATAGTAATTTGTTCAATAAAATTGAATTCATTTAGAACATATGATCATAAAATGACACAATTTTAGTGTGTTTTAATCTGTTAACTGTTAACATCATTATCATTGTGATATTCACAGTTATTTTTACTATTTTTTGAATGATATAACATTACACTGTTTTAAAATGTTTTTCTTGGTACTCTTGTTGACAGTTTTTTGTTTTTTAGATTTTTATTTATCAGGTAACTTCAGACAAACTTCAACCTGATCAGACTTTTTCTTTTCCTGACACAGGACAGTTTGTTGTAAAATAATGTCACAGTTTAATGTTTTGTTCAAACCTTGAATCTGAAACATGTTTCTGAGTGACAGACATGTAGAGACTGAACTATCTGTTCAACAGGGAAACTGTTTCTCCAGCAGGAGGAGACTTTGGATACTGAACTCAACACAGAGACACTGAGGAACCAGACCAGGAACAGAATCCAAATCCAGGAGACAGAGGTTCAGTGAATGTGGTGTTGAAGGTGTGGAGGTGGATCAGAGAGTCAGAGGAGACTCTGTAGAAGGACAGAGTTCCAGCAGGACAGTCCACATAAACTGATACTCTGTGAGAGACTGAAGACCTGATGGATGTTTCTCTGTTGTTGTGTCTGATATAGTAACCATCATCATCAGAGCAGAACAGACTCCAGGACTGATCATTAAATCCAAACACACAGTCATCAATGTATCCTCTCCTTCTGATTCCTCTGTAGCTCGCTGATATCTCAACCTCTCCTCTCCACTCCACCTCCCAGTAACAGCGACCAGTCAGACCAGTTCTACACAGCAGCTGAGGGCACCA
>NW_007580539.1:33143-34347 GCF_000690725.1 Stegastes partitus | reverse complement strand
TAACAGTGGAAACTAAAACAGAACCTGGAACCAAGACTTTACAGGTTCTGGTTCTGTGATGCAGGTTCCAGGTTGTTGACTTCCTGTAGTGGAAGAGGCCTCATGAAGACAAACTAGTGCTAAAGGTCAGTAACAGAACTGATGTGAGTCACACAAATACAGAAAAACTCCCACCTCAGGGGACTGTACTACGAAGCCAGATCAACATACCCAGGATATTTTTCAGAGATCCGGATTGACAAACCTCAACAATGGCACTCAGGATAACTGGTCCTACGACGGTGGTTATCAACTCGGTAAGTCAACCCAGGGTTGTCTGATCTGAGTGTGAGTGCGTGCACATAAAATGGGTGGAGTTATCGGCATCTGACCAATCACGACTATGGACAAGTCTGGCTGCAGAGCGGCTCACTTTACCGCAGAGGAGCAGAATATAATCTTTACTAAATATTAAGAATAATATAAAAACATCTTAAGAGGAAAAAGCAGCAACGTTGCAGCGGCCAAAGCCAGGAAGGAACGCTGACAGGAAGCTGCTGACTGTCTGAATGAACACGTTCATTAGCTTATCCAAAATAAAATATAATATGATCACTGATCGTATCAAATAATCAATCAGATATCAAGAAGACAATCTGAGGATTCCTTTAACTAATTTGTTGCCTAATGTTTAAACTTGTGGCATATCTGACATTTTTTTTTACTTTCAGCTGCAACCCATGTCATGTAAAAAGGATGTGGGAACAAATTATGAACAAACAGAAACATAATTCATTATTAACGTATCCTACATATACAAGCTTTAGTGTTAAAGTCAGTTTACTGCTGTGGGGTGATTTTGGTGCGTAAATAATAATGAAAGAGCTTTGACATTGCCTGTAGTCAACAGGGGGAAAAAATGAATGAAGGAAGACAGGAGCTCATAGAGATCTTCATCAGGGTACGCTGTTCTGACGGTCCTGAAAAACCCTCACACTCCTCGGTGATCCCTCACAATTCACATTCCGATGTGTAGCGGGTCTTCGATTACACAGTAGATCACCACATTTTATTAAACACACTCAGACACCTGGTGGGCCTCTCTGGTACTGTTCTTAACTGGTTTTATTCCTATCTCACTGACCGATGTTTCTTTGTAAGTATGGATACGTGTTCCTCCAGAACCCATGGAATTAAGTGTGGGGTGCCCCAAGGGTCAATTTTA
>NW_007580539.1:23757-25136 GCF_000690725.1 Stegastes partitus | reverse complement strand
AGTTTGTGGTGAAATCAGAAGTGAACCAGTAGAAACATCACAGAGCAGAAACAAACAGCAGCATCACTGAAGTTAAAGCAGTAGTGATGAGACATACTGTGCTGAGACTTCGGAGCGTGTGTCGAGAATCCAGAAGGTCCTTCATGAAGTGTGGATCGAGCAAAGACTATAAAGCATTTTCTGTTCTCATGACGAATGGAAATGGGTGGAATCAGCACAGAGCGCCTCTGCATAAGCGAAGGGAGGGGAGGGCCATGGCCCTTACTGGAATCTGATTAGCCCCCTCGTGCCCCCCGGTGAAATACTGTCTTGTTATTGGAGAGTTTCTTTGAGGGGCATTAGCTGGTTGTTACAGCACAGCTTTATGTGGGCGGGGTGAACAGAGCATGGTGGTAGTGTTTGTGACGAGAGCGGCTGGAAAATAAAACAAGCACACCTCTTCTCTCACTTCCACTCTGCACTTAAGGACATGCGGTAAATTGAACACAAACGAGTTACTGATATGTTTTGTCATAACTCGTAGATTTACCCATTGTCTTTGGTTCATCATTTAACATTTTGATGACAAAAAGTTGATGTTATTTGGTAGAGAAGCTGATGAAACGTGAAACGTGCCAACTAGATGGTAAATAACCATCAAGGGGTTTCTGCATTAACTATTATGTAACACGAAATCTTGCTACGGTGTGTTTTTTCTTTCTTTTTTGGGGAAAAACAAGGAAAATCTGCTAACGTTAAATGAAGACATTTTACACAGTGATTTTTTGGGAGCTCGCGCCTCCGTAAACTCAATCTTCTCTGTTCCAATTGTTCCAATTTCTTGACCAATCAAGACCCAGCCTGATGTCCCGCCTCTCCTCTCATGGCGCTCTCACGGAGCCGCATCTCTTCCGGCTTGTCCCGATTTCCAAGAACGTTCGGCCAATCGGATGGCCTCATTTGTTCCAATTTCGAGAATCCAACTTTTGGCAAACCAATGGCAGATTTGTTCCAATTTGGTCACATGACCCTCCGTGAGGCTTCGCGCTGGAGTTCAAATTCACCGAAGACGGCGTAAGTACCGCAGTGGTTTCTTTCGCTCATTTTAATGAAATTATTGTGCAAACGTGCTTAAACAGTTCAGTTTTTGATTGAGTTCAGTAGTACTTAAGTAACTATGGTTATGTTTTCACTGGGCATCGTAAAATAATGGCGAAAATACGTGAGCTGCCTCGTCCGATCAGAAGATGTACAGCGTTCAGCCTGTTTATTCATTTAACGTTGTGCTCACTGCGGTTCAGAGCGCTGTGTCAGCAGCTAGTGCTGCTGCTCAGTGCTAATAAACAGCTTTACACGAGGCTGTAAGGACATGCTGGCTGGAGACACATGAGGCTTTAGTG
>NW_007580539.1:20614-22794 GCF_000690725.1 Stegastes partitus | reverse complement strand
TCAGGTGCACACTGGCTCAACTCATATGCAGACAGCTCCTCAGGATTCAACTCTGCAGCATCCTGGCTAGACAGGTCCAGTTCAGACTGTTCTTCACTCAGGCTGGCCTGACTTTCAACATCTGCTGATTCACTCATCACCCATGCACTTGTCCCTTCCTCTGAGTTCTCCTCCTCCAAAGAATCCAGGGAATTCGTCACACTTGATCCATCCTCATTCTCAGTGTCACACAGCTCTTTCTCAGATGCCACCACAGGTAAGAAACTGATGTCTAGGACTAAGTTGCGATGCACTATTTTTGCTTTGCCCTTGTTGTCCTCCAGCCTGTACGTGTGCGTCTGCAGATTCCTGTCTTTAACAGTGTACACTGTTGGATCCCATTTGTCAGCTAACTTTTTCTTTCCCTTTTCACCTTTGTTTGCGATGAGTACTCTGTCTCCAACGTTCAAGTGAGTGCCTTTTACTTTCTTATTGTACCCTTTTGCTTGCTTGTCTTGTTCTTTGAGTGCATGTGTTTGAGCAATTCGGGCTGCTTCGTTAAGATGTGAAATCAACGTTGTCACATAGCTTTTGTGATCAACAATCACAGGGTCGTGAAGCACCTGTTTAAACATCACATCCACAGGAAGCCTTGGAATACGACCAAACATGAGCTGGAAAGGGGCATATCCGGTAGTTTCGTGTATTGTTGCATTATATGCAAATGTCAAAGTCTGTACTTGTTGAGGCCATTTGTGTTTTTCCCTGAGGGGCAACGATCTGAGCATGCTGCCTAATGTCCTGTTAAAGCGCTCAGTTCCTCCATTTCCCATGGGATGATAAGCCGTAGTGTGTGACTTTGAGACACCCGACAGTTTGAGGAGTTCTGCTATGAGCTCGCTTTCAAAGTTCGCCCCCTGATCGGAGTGGATCCGTTCTGGGAACCCATACACACAAAAGACGTGGTCCCAGAGCTTTTTAGCTACTTGCTGGGCGGTCTGGTTCGTGCATGGAAAGGCATGGGCTAGCTTTGTAAAATGATCTGTCAGAACAAGAACATCAACCGAGCGCTGCTTACTGTCTTCTGCACTCCAAAAGTCCAAACACACGAGCTCCATTGGAAAAGAAGTTCTGATACTTTCAAGTGGGGCTCTAGCAGAAGGGTCTGGTGTTTTTGCTAGAATGCATCTTGGACAGCACTTAACATAGTCTCTTACATCAGACTCCATCTTGGGCCAAAAGAAGCGCTGTCTCGCCAGGTGTAAAGTTCTTGCCTGCCCCTGATGTCCAGCGACATCATGGATGCCATGCAGCGCTTTATCCTTAAGACTCTCTGGCAAGACAAATTGATGCCTCTTTTGTTTACTGAGGGGGTCTTTAATCACACGGAACAGGACCCCGTTCTGAATGTGAAGCCTGTCCCATTGTTTGAGTAACACCAGGGCCTTCGAGTCAAGACCTGCTCTTTCACGCCTGGAAGGTCGCCTCTTTCGAATGACAAATGGCATAAGCCTTGAGATGGTGACGTCGAGCTCTTGGCTACGTTGGAGTTCTTCCAAAGAGAAAACAGGAAGTGAAACTTGGCCTTGTGTCAAAAGATCCTGCACAGACTGAAACAGCTCCACAGCTCTCGTCTCAGCAGCCGAGTCCCATTGGTCATGGGCATCCAGAAGAGCCTTGACAGCCACAGTGTCACAGGGCTGTCTAGTTGGACTAACCTGAGATGAAGTGCTGATACGGGACGGTTTCTTTAACCGATGACACTGTACCTTTAAACGGAAGGTGTCTTGGATGCCGTCATTGCTGACATCCTCCGCCTCAGCAAGCAGGTGACTATAGTGCTCTGTGATGAGCCGATGGCCAACTGTTGTTGCAAAGGGGTCTCTGCTAAGAGCATCAGCAACTGTGTTCTTCGTGCCAGGTATGTGTTTCAGGTCGAATGTATAAGGTGCAAGCTTGGACACCCAACGCTGCTCACAAGCATCGAGCTTCGGCTTTGTCATGATATAAGTAAGCGGGTTATTGTCTGTCCATACTGTAAATGAATGACCTCTCAACCAATGGCTAAATTTTTCACACACACTCCACTTCAAGGCTAAAAATTCCAGCCGGTGAGCTGGGTACTTTTTCTGAGAACTGCTCAGGGTCTTACTGGCAAATGCTATGGGGCGGGCTTTCTCTTGTCCTGCTGGTACCTGTGA
>NW_007580539.1:0-945 GCF_000690725.1 Stegastes partitus | reverse complement strand
ATAATTGTTTCCAGCAGATCCCAGTCATTCTATGACTCCAGCATTTGAATTATTGGACCTTGAAAATGGAAGAAAGTGCAAAACTTTCAAAGAGGGTTGTACTGAGGCACCACAAAGTGCAAAGTGTTTGTGTATATATATTGTTAAGTTATGAATCAAGTTATTGTGCTGTGTGTATATGTATTTTTTATTTTTTTTCATCTAGTTCCTTAATTTACTAGCAGCAAGAGGGCAGTGTTGCCATTTTGAGTTGATAGGTGTGGCAGCTCAGGCCTGAAGGGAGAAGAAGCTTCATTAGTGGGTCCTGGGAAGGTGTGCTCTCTTTGTTTGCCATTCATGCCAGTGCAGAGAGGAAAGTCAGAAATCTTCATTGCACTAATGACTGCAGAGGTGCCACTGGTATGTATAGACAGTTTTAAAGGCTAAAATTGTAATTGGTAATTTAGTTTATGTTGTTTCAGGATGTTGGTTTCCAGATTTGGTTTATTTGATGAATAATATGAAGTGTTTGCCAATCATTCAATTTGGAATTATTAAAATGGAAAATTTAAATTATTGGTGATGGATGAATTGATTAATATGGGTTTGTGTTTTTTTATTTTAAGGTTATCAACTTGCAAACACTCAACGTGATTCCTTTTTTGAGAAGATTAAATAAAGCTGGAAAATGAGTGGAGTTGACCAGCGTCCTCTGTTCAGTTCAAAACCCAAATAACTCAACAATACATATGTATATATGGATGGATCAATATTTCTACTAAAATACAATCTCTGGTCGACATTTCATCAACTGTTGAGGCTCTAACATCAGTAGAATCTGATGTGTGGAAAGTTGGACGAGACCAGGTTTCAGTTTTTGCATATTCTGATTTGAAACCTGTTCAAAATGAGTCTGCAGGAGAACTGAGACTTTAGAGAAGATTTGTTTTCCATCAAGACAATGAG
>NW_007580538.1:2491-11282 GCF_000690725.1 Stegastes partitus | reverse complement strand
GTCTTATTCCATTTAAAATCTGCCAATATTAAAGTGATGCTACAATGTGGGACCTTTTTATGAAAACATGTGATCATTTAGGTGTACAAGTACAAAATGATTTCTTCATTTCACTCTGGCACAGTAAAGCAGGTAGCAGTAATGTCAGCAAGAAGACTGAGTGACATTTCCATAACAGAAATCAATTTAAAGTAACCTTTAAACTGACATTATGTTTAACGCAATAGACAAATAAAATACCATATACTCATGTCACATAGATGGGTAAAACATAAAGACAATCCTGAATTACTTCAATCAATCATATTGTTAAAACTGTCGTCCTACAGTGTTGTCACAAACTCAAAGTATAATCATTAAATTGAGAGCGTTTTCATCGTTAAGCGGAAAAGCTTTTAGTTTTACAAGGAGTGCATCTGTTCAAACTCTGAACTTGTTGATCAAAGTCTGTACAAATACATGTGTGAAAGAAAGAAGTGATTCTCTCCATCAGAGAGCTGAGGCTGATCTTACAGCAGCTGCTCACAGCCTTGTCCCACCTGAGAGCCAGTTGAAGAGTACATGCAGAGCTCAGACCTGGAAAGAAGATAGTTGTGGTCTTCACCAAATAAAAGTAACAGACAGAGACAGCAAATCCATGTTTTTTTGGTTTTGTTTTTTCCGGAATAAAACAAGAAATCCAGTATTTTTGAGGAAATATTAGCTTCAGATGCTTTAATTCTTTACTTAGATGTTTAAATTAGTAGAGAAAAGAAAATAAGAGAAGAGAAGATGGAGGAACGCAAGCGCACTGCCCATGCCCCACGACACCTCAATGGTGACTGCGTTGAAAAGGTGGCGTCATTTAAATTCCTTGGGGTACACATCTTCAAAGATGTCACTTGGCCCACCAACACTAAAGCAATAACCAAGAAGGCCCAGCAACGACTACACTTCCTGAGAATTCTCAGGAAAAACCACCCGGAACAGAAGCTGCTGGTGTCCTGCTACCGGTCAGTCACTGAAAGCATACTCACCTTCAGCATCACAGCTTGGTATGCGGGATGCTCGGCAGCAGACAGGAAGGCTCTGCAGAGGGTCATAACCACAGCCCAAAAGACCATAGGCTGCCCTCTGGCCTCCCTGGAAGAGCTCGCTGACTCCCGCTGCCTCTCCAGGTCCAGGTCCATTCTCAAAGACTCCGCCCACCCAGCCCACCACCTGTTCAACCTGCTTCCCTCCGGCAGGCGGTTCAGCTCAATAAATGCTCGCACCACCAGAATTTCCAACAGTTTTTTCCACTGGGCCATATGCTCAACAATATCCCTCTGTAGACATTGGCCATCCACCACCCCAACACCCTCCCCTCCTCTCGTCTGCCATGATCAACTGTATCTTTGGACATTGTTGCATTTGAGCACTTTATCACTAGGCACTTTACAGTCTGCTGCTGCTATGGTTGCTATGCTACTATACTTGTGTGCAGGAGAGAGTCTTGTTTTGTCTGGGAGGTAGGGGGGATTAGCATATTGTGTGGGGGGTGTAGTGTATGGACTTGGGTGAGAGTGTATGAGTAAGAGAGAGTGGACTGCCCTTGGGGCTGGGTGAGAGGGTGTATGAGAGAGTATGAAGGGAGTTTCTTCTGTCTGTTTATGTATTTATTAATTTTTATTAGTCTCAAGCACTGACCAAAAGTGACAACTCTTAATTCATTGTGTTTGATACGATGTATTTTATGCAATGACAAATAAAGCTTCTATTCTATTCTATTCTATTCTATTCTATTCTATTCTATTCTATTCTATTCTATTCTATTCTATTCTAACATCAACAGCAAATAACAATAAACAACAAAACAAAAACAGAAAAACAGTCTGATGTAACACTGAGAAAATAACTCTGAAGAATAAAATAGTGATGAGTCATGACTCGTGCATCAGTCCTGTTCATTGAGTTCTTCTCGTGTCTGTCTTCAGCCTCCTTCTCTCTTCACCAGCTCTCTGTATTTCTATGGACCTTTCCAGTCTCTGCTGTTCACCACCTGACCAACAGACGTCCTCACACTTTCCCTCCAGTCTCCTCCACCCACCTGATCACCTGCTCCTCATCCTCCAATCAGCCCTCAGGACTTCAGCCATCACTTCCACCTGCTCCCTGCCAGGTCCTCAACTTGTCTTGTTGTCTTTGTTGTCCACTTGCTTTCTGTCCATCCAGCTTGTCGTCTGTCTCTGTATCTGAACCTTTCTGCCTCTAGTCCTTTGTCATCATCATGTTCACCTTCAACTTACTTCACTGCACCTGCCTCCCTGACTGTTTGAATTGGAGTCCTGTCCAGTCGAAGAAACTCTCCTTCATTAACATGTCAATGAAAACTGACTGATTAATTCTGCTGAGGAAGATCAGTGAAAGCTCCCCAACTGCTGTTTCCAACATCACACTGCAAATGTTTTTTAGTGAGGACAATGAGAGAGGAAAGGGGGGAGAAGAATGGGGAGAGACTTTGTAGTAGACTGTCGTGAGCAGGAATCTGACTCACGACCACCGCGCCGGGGAATTACATCCCCTGTTCATGCGTCGCCCGCTCAACCAGGTGAAATATAGGGGCGCCTGAACATTTTTATTCTTGATTAAACTGGCTTTGAGAAATTATACCTCAACAATAAGAAAAATAATAAGCTAAAAGTAGCTTAGTACAAGACACAATTTCTTCAAAAAGGATTTGAAAGACAAGCATTCTTCATTTTTTCATTAAAGCCATTCAGGACAGCTGGAAGTTTGACATCACTCAAGTCAAATAATGACATCAGAAATCCTGCCACTCTCAAGAAGTGCATTTTCCAACTACTTTAACATAGAACTGTGTAACATTTTTACTGTCTAAAGTGAGTATATCAAAATATTTTCTATATTTTAACAAAATACAACATTGCAACTGTCAAAAAGTGAATATGCCCTAATCTTATTCTAACAGCATAACAATATTCGAGAAACATTCTAGTTGCCAGTGTCAAAAAAAATTCCAGCAGCAAACAGATGAATTCAAACTATAATTGGTGCAGTTTCTTAAATTGAGAACTTTAGCAATTTGTTTTACTCTGAAAATAAGAAAAACAATCTTGTTCCTCTGCTGGGATTTAATGTGAGCCATGTGAACCACCACATTGTTGCTTGTTACTAGTAATTCTAGCTCAATTTAAGCTGTAAAATCTTAATAAGAAAAAGTTAGATATATTTTCTTAAAATTAGACAAATTTTCTTCAGCAAAAAACTTGCTTGTCAAGATTATTTTACTTTTTGGACAAAAAAATAAGAACAATTTCCCAGAAACAAGACTTTTTTTACTTTCTCAAAAATCCTTTTTTGCAGTGCAGGAATTAACCTTCTGTCTCCAATTCTTTACAGATTATTGTTATCGTATGATTATATTTTGCACATCAACTGTGTCTTTTGACTGTTCATGATTACACTTGATACTAAAATGTCGTTTTCATTTTTTACACTCATACATTTTAAATTATATTTTACAGTTGCTTCATAGTTATAAATCAGTGTCAATCTTAGGTCAAAGGTCATGACAGTTTATTCTCATTAACTGGACCACACGGACTTGTCTCAGTTATTTGGCCAATCAGAAAAGAAAATATGATCATAATGAGATTAAAATGGATGATGAGAAGCAGTCATGAAAAATGTCTTTTTAAATCTTCTTGTGAACGTTGTCTATTTGTGTGTGTGTGTGTGTGTGTGTTTGTGTGTGTTCAGTGAACTGTATCAGTCAGTTCAGTTTCTGTTCAGTCTGACTGAGGGAGGTTTTTGTGCGACGCTTTTTCACTGTGTGAACACATACTGACTGTTGATGTAATGTTGACTCTGACAGTAATAAACTGCTGCATCTTCAGTCTGGACTCCACTGATGGTCAGAGTGAAGTCAGTATTTCCAGAGTACGTTCCACTGAAACGATCAGAAACTCCAGACTGACGGCTTGAACTGCAGGTAATGAGGAGTTTAGGAGCTTCTCCTGGTTTCTGCTGGTACCAGCTGAAACAGTAACCAGTACCTGGACTGACTTTACATGTGATGGAGACTGTCTGTCCTGGGACAACAGACTGAGATCCAGGAGACTGAGTCACCATGATTTCTCCTGATGAACCTGAAAACATGAAAAAGAGGAGAAGAGTTACTGAGACTAATCCAGCTTGAAGAAAGATGATCAGCATTCAAACAGAAGAGCATCATTTCTTTAACATGTACAACAGACAGAAGAAGCTCAATGCTGCTCGTTTCAGTGTTTCTCCATCACAGCAGAACATGATTGTGGTGAAGCTGCTGCATCCATTCAGCAGAGTCTCACCCTGAACAAGAAGCCCCAGGGTGGCCAGCAGTAGAGTCACCAACATGATCGCTGTGCTGCCGGTGTGTCGGAGTCTCTGAAAGGCCTGAACAGACGCTGATCAACGCTGAGCTCTTAACGTCTGGAGCACAGAGGCAGGACACATATGCAAACACACAGAGTCAGCCAGCTGCAGCTGTCCTCAACACATCACGCTGCTTCCTGCTCACTGCTCAGAGCTTTGACTACTGCACTGATCCATCATCTAACGACAGACGATGTGTGGGAGAGAACTTCATCTCCACTGAGGAGGAAGACGAGATGTCCGTTATGTTCTGGAAGAATGTAGAGGTTTGTGAGACAGAAACAGTTTCAGTATCGACCCAAAATCCCCCCAAAGCTTTCATTTTATGTTCACCTGTTTTTTAATTCTTTTTCTTTTCTAAATAATATACTGTGTAAAAACTGCCCCTTATGACCAAAAGTACTCTCATTTAAATGAACGACACCACCACATATTTTATCTGGAAACCGAACTTTAATATTGAGACAGACTTTTTAACATTTTAAGTCAAATTTATTTTTTTTGATCAGTCCTGTTGTCAGAAGTTGTCAAGTCTGATGTCAGTGACCTCCAGTTCCCAACAACAAAGAAATACACGGCAGCACCAATAATAATTACATTAATTGTAGTAGGAATGACCCAACTAGCTGACTTTTGCATTTCTTTTGTTAATCTGTCACGGTGGGCGATCAGGGAACCCAGGTGCAGACACAGATACAGGCAGGTGAATTAAACAAAGGAGTCAATTAAATGGCAATTAAACAGAAACCAGTGTAGAGGGGGGAAGCAAAACTGACGGCGAACACATAACCGGGAAAACCAGACTGAAATCAGAAAATAGGCAAAATTACAAAGACCTATGGAAAACTCTAAATTAACACCAAGAGAGAAACCTCAGGAAAGTAATGTGAATAAAGTAAAACTAGAACAAAACGGAGATACTCACAAAACACGATACAAAAACTAAAGGGGGCAGACAGACTCGGGAAATCTGGGGTCTGGTGAGGGTTGGAATAATCTGGAGCGAGGCTGGGGGCAGGTACAGGCTGGAAACAGGTTGGACACCAGAGGCAGGAGAAGGCTGGCTGGGGGAAGATCTGGGTGGAGAGTATGTTGCTGATGCAGGGGGGTTCAGGTCACAGTGGCTCAGAGATGGAGGGCAGGAGACAGAACGGGGACCAGCAGAAACACAGGATGAAGGTCTATGGTCTGGCAGAGTGTGGAGGAATCAACTGGTTTTTAAAGGAGCTGTGATGATTAGGCTCAGGTGAGCTGATTGTCACACTTGTCTCCATTAGCTGTAATGTAACAACAATATATGTAATATAATAGGGAGACAGGCAAGGGCTGAGGCTGGGGATCTACTTCTACAAGATTCCAGATTCTGAATCAGTGACATGATTCAATTCAATTCAATACTAAGGAATTACAAATGTCCAGTCTAGAAGTTATAAATGCATGGACTAGTTACTCAGCATCACTCTTGAGACAGGATGTTTCTGATTTTTACAATATTATGTAAATGAAAAAAGAATGTCCTACAAACTTGTATATATGGCTATTGAACGACATGTCCTAGTCAAAAAACAACTCCAAGGTTCTTTACAGTAGAACTGGAGGCCAAAGCAATGCCATCTAGAGTAGCTATCTGGTTCGATAGTGCATTTCTGAGATGTTTAGGGCCAAATACAATAACCTCAGTTTTGTCTGAATTTAAATGAAGGAAATTACACGTCATCCTGGAGTCTTACCAACTGATTGGTTTCATTTAGCTTCATAGATGAATATAGCTGGGTGTCATCTGCATAACAGTGGAAATTTATGCAATTCTTCCTAATAATATTGCCTAAAGGGAGCATGTACAAGTTAAAGAGGTCCGAACACAGAGCCCTGTGGAACTCCATAACTAACTCTACTGTGGGTGGGAGAATCATCATTAACATGAACAAACTGGAATCTGTCTGATAAATATGATTTAAACCAATTTAGTGCAGTTCCTTTAAGCCCAACTAAACATTCCAGTCTCTGTAATAAATTGTAACGATCCACTGTATCAAATGCAGCACTGAGATCCAGCAGAACCAGTATAGAAACTAGTCCACTGTAAGAAGATCATTGGTGACCTTCACCAGTGCTGTCTCTGTACTATGATGCAATCTACAACCTGGCTCAGATTCTTCAGACAAACCATTTCCATGCAGATAATCACACAATTGGCTTGCAACAACTTTTTCAAGGATTTCAGAAATCAAAGAGAGGTTGGATGTGGGCCTATAGTTTGCTAAAACGCCTGGAACTAGAGTAGGCTTTTTGAGCAGTGGTTTTATGATAGCGACGAAGCCTGCTATATGTAGCCTGTTAATATAGAGAAGTTGATGATATTTAATATTGTAGTATTTATGAGAGAAAAAAATTCTTTGAACAGTGTAGTTGGGATTGGGTCTAACAGACATGTTGCTGGTTATGAAATATTTACTATCGATGTGAGCTCTGAGAGATTTACAGCAGAGAAGCAGTCTAAGTATAAATCTGGTCCTATGGATTCATCCAGAGCTGCTTCACCTACAGACATGCTAATAATTTTTTGTCTAATATTCAAAACTTTATCAATGAAGAAGGTCATAAAGTCTTTACTGCTGAGCGCTAAAGGAACACAAGGCTCCACAGAGCTGTGTCTCTTTGTCAGCCTGGCTACAGTGCTGAAAAGAAACCTGGGGTTCTTCTTGTTTTCCTCAGTTAAGGATAAAGAGTAAACAGTTCTTGTCTTGCGGATCGCTTTTTTGTCGGCGAGGAAGCCATCTTTCCAGGCTAAATTAAATTCTTCTGAAATGGTAGAACGCCACTGTCTTTCAAACCTTCTTAATTTCTGTTTCAAGATGTGAAGCTGTTGACTATACCATGGAGCTATTTTATTGTACTTTATTGCCTTCTTTTTCAATGGGGCAACAGCATCAATTGATGAACGCAGTAAAGCTGCAGTTCTATCAACAAGATTATCCACCTGTGTGGGACGAAGATTAGAGGAAGTGTTCTCCGTTGTGGGTTGTGGTGGCATATGGCATTGAAGTAATTAATGATGGAACCGTTTCCTTAAATTTAATCACTGCATATTCGGATAGACATCTACTGTCATGGAAGTCTTTGCTAGGTGTTCCATAGTCCATTATTGTAAATTCAAATGTTATTAAAAATGATCAGACAGGATAGAGTTTTGTTTAAAAACAGTAAGATGTTCAATTTCTATGTCATATGTTAAAACAAGATCAAGGGTGTGATTAAAACTGGTTGGTTTATTTACATTTTGAGAGAAGCCAACTGAGTCTAACAATGAACTAAATGCAGAGTTGAGGCTGTCGTTCTCATCATCTACATGGATATTGAAGTGACCCGCTATAATGACTTTATCTGTCCTGAGCACTAAGTCAGCTAAGAACTCTGAGAATTCAGATAGAAACTCAGAATAGGGGGCCTGTGGCCGATATAATACAACTAGCACAACTGGTTTTTGTGCTTTCCAATTCAAGTGAGTGAGACCAAGACTAAGGCTTTTAAACGAACTATAACTAAGTTTTGGTCTCTGGTTAATGAATAGGTTTGAGTGGAAAACTGCTGCCACTCCTCCCCGTCTGCCTGTACTTCTAGCTATATGAAAGTTAATATGGCTGGGGGGAGTTGATTCATTTAGACTAACATATTCTTCATGCTGCAGCCAGGTTTCAGTCAGACACATTAAGTCAATATGATGATCTGTTATTAGATCATTAACTAAGAGAGACTTAGATGACAGAGATCTAATATTTAACAGTCCACATTGAATTGTCCTGTTTTTTGATTCTGATGGAATTGTATTAATTTGGAGAAGGTTGTTATGAACAGCCCTTCTATTATTAAAGTTAGACTGATAGAACCTGGGTGGTTGGGGGCAGACACAGTCTCTATCGGATATTGGGAGGGTGACAGCCATAGAGAAGCAGCAGAGAAGCATGTAAGACTGCAACTCTGCTTCCTGATGAGCATTAACAGTAAAAAGTTCAAGCTTTTATTCATTAATGTTTCCTGTAATATTGTTGTTTAATCCATACTCAAATTTCTGTGTGCGAAAAACGGGATGAAAGTGGTTCTATGGGCAATTTAAAAAAAATACCAACAAAACTGAAAATACTTAATTTATCAGTTTAAATGTCCAACACTTTCATAATGTAGAATGTCTAGAACCTATAAAATAGGAATGAGAGTCAGAAAACCAGCTTCAACATCAGCACTCATTAACTTCTGAATGATATAACGATGAGTGTTTTCAACAATATATTACAATATCATCAGCATACAAGCTTATCTGAAAATGTTGTGAATGATGCCTGAGATGCTGATGGACTGGACAACCAGTGTAACAATGAGGTTATTACTGTTATTATTA
>NW_007580538.1:0-1771 GCF_000690725.1 Stegastes partitus | reverse complement strand
CAGATCAAAGTCATGTTTTTGATGAGGAGGATTTCTGTGTCTTCTATTGTCATGAAGGACAGCTGTCAGTCATCCAGTGTTCAAGTGTCAGGACTATAAAGTCTCCCAGAGCACTGGAGCATGGTGCTGCTGATGCAAAGTGGCTCTCTATGGAAATGTTGTGACTCACTCCAACAGGGACTTGGATCAATCTGATGATGCGGCATATCAATCAATCCATCAATCAGGAGTATTGATGAGGAACATTACACAACATGCGTTGCAAGATTTTGTTTTCAGGTTTATTCTTTTGGATATATCTTCTTTTAAAATGTCTTTTTTTTCTTCGTAAAATATCTTGTGAATCGGTTTATGAATGGATTAGTTCAAAAATCACAGAACTGATTGTGAATATGTGTGTATTTACTTTTAATAACTCAGTGTCTTTCATGCTTTATGTTTAGGATGTTTTTTTTTTGTTGTTGTTTTTTTTTTTTTTTTTTTACAGTTTTACAGTTTACAATCTTAATGTAAGAAAATTAAAACTAATGAAATTTCAACTGTCAGGACTATAAACTCTTCCAGAGCACTGGAGCTCCTTTGTCATTTAAAACATTTGTTAGAGTTCGTCAATATCTCATTGAATTTGTCAGAGTATCAAGTAGGAATTTGTACTTAATCTTACATGATGTACAAAATGTTTTGTTTTTACAATGGACATTTTTTTTAACGTTGCTTTTTGTTCCTTGAAAATGAATCTATACCCAGAACAGTGTTACAATAATTTAATTTGAAACGAATATATACTAAATTGAAAAATAATAATTGTGAAACCTTGTGTTAATTTCAGTTTTCATATCAGCTGATAAAATGAGACAAACAGTGAATGATTTTGGTGAGTTTGTTTGTTTCAAAGTCAGAGAGCCGTGTCTCTCTACAGTCAGAGGTTTTTGTACGACGGCTCAATCAGTTTGTATCACTGTGGTACACGTTCGGTGGAGGAACCAGACTGGAATTTGGAAGTAAGTTCATACTTTACTCATGACTAAATACAATACTGTAAATATTTTTCAATTATGCATTTGACAATTTATAGAACGAAATGTGTAATATGTAAATATAGGGACCTTAGTGTTCATGTTTTTGTTTCTCTAATATAATGAAGAATGACTCAGATCAACTTTGCTGAAACTTCATGTCCACATTTCTGTCATGTTGAAAATGAGAAACATTGAAAAAATGAAAGCCTGGCTGAA
The DNA here is from genome assembly GCF_000690725.1 of Stegastes partitus. Taxonomy (NCBI): domain Eukaryota; kingdom Metazoa; phylum Chordata; class Actinopteri; family Pomacentridae; genus Stegastes; species Stegastes partitus. Next base: position 536 of record NW_007580538.1, on the reverse strand, counting down.
ATTATACGTTATCTCTCCTTTAACTTCTTTCTAATTTTCCTCCACAATATCTGTTTTTAATGTGAATCTAATTTCACTTTCTTTGAGTAAAACTGAACAGAGTGAAGAGAAAAATGTATTTTCTGAAAAACAACTAAATCTCTGATGTCTTTATTTCATCAAGTGTTGTTTCAAAGTTAGTTTTAAATGATATTTTGTTAAATGATAATTGAAATCCACATTTTGAATATTTTATAATACTGAGTTGCTTTTCTGTCCTTGTTAACTCAAAATATTTGAAAGTTGTATGAAGTTTGGAGTTTTGCTGATTTTGAAGTAAAATCTGTAAATGTTTCCACATGTGCTGGTTTTGTTTCCAGAGTAGTTTGACATGTTTGAGGTGAAACAGTTTGATGATTCTCTGTGAGCGGATTTACATGAGAGCTTTGTGAAAGGGAACTGAAACAATGTGTGAGTGAGTGAGTGCTGGAGCAGAAACAGCATCTGTGTGCTCCCTGTCCTCTAAGCTGATTGCTGTCTCCTAGGTGATGTCCGTC
>NW_007580537.1:8161-11519 GCF_000690725.1 Stegastes partitus | reverse complement strand
TGTATATAAACCCCACCCACCATTCTTCTGATTGGTTGAAAAGGCAATGATCAAAGGCAATTAGGCGCCCATGTGAATAGCTTATAATCACTGTGAGTTAATTAAAGGTATATTACAACCTTTAATAGTGTCCTTTTTGAAATTTTATGTACAGAAATATTTGTATAAATTACATTAAACCATATTTTCCCCAAGTAATTGTTGTAGCATAAACAACATGAGCTCGATTATATGTGAGGGGATTTTGGTCCTACTACAACCTTTAATAGCAAAGTTATTACATATTTTATGATAGAAATATTCATAAAAATGACATGATACCATATCTTCCCCAAATAATAGTTGTAGTATAAACAAAAAGATCTCCATTGTGTGTGAGGGGATTTTGGTGCTATTCCAATCTTTAATAGCAAAGTTGTTACACATTTTATGACAGAAATATTCCCCCAAAAATTCCATAAACCCATATTTTCCCCAAATAATTATGGTAGTATAACCTGCCTGGATGGATTGTTGTGTGGGTTGATTTATTTTACCCTACACTATTCCTTGGCAACATGATTGATTTTATTTTTCTTGTAGCATCTCTCTTCAGTATTGCACTTTGTAGACGGTCCCTGCTCGATCCAGCCAGAGCCGACAGCGCGTTGGAGTCAATTGAAGTCGTCGCGTACGAAGAGCGGCTCGTAATGTTTAATGTTTAAAATGGAGCTGTAGCTTGTAGTCTACATAACTGGCTTCAGATACAAGCGTTGTTTTTCTGAAAGCAATGTTCCGTTAATTACTTATTGACACGGAAACCGCGAATCTGTGAATATCGTTCTAACTTTACCAGACTCGCGAGATCATGAATAAACATCTCAGGAAAACAAACTCCGTTTTCTCGAAATAACGAGATATTTCGAGAAAACGGAGTTTGTTTTCCTGAGATATTTTTTCATGGCTTGTAAAAAGAAAATAAAAAAACAAACATGTCCTCTTAGGGCTTCCGTAATATATATATATATATATGTGCGTGTGCGTGTGTGTGTGTGTGTGTAATTTCTGGATTTATGGAACTGTAGGACTTTGGTTTATATTATTTGCAGTTTTAAAGTACATTATACACAATACAGAGTTAAAACACATCAGATTATAAAATGATCTATATGTTAGAGTCAACAATGTGCTGTGTAAAATAACATGAATGTGTTTGTAATATCAGTAATAAAGTGTTAGTTATGTATTTACCTGTCATCAGTGAGAGGATGAGAAGCAAAAAGCTCTTCATTGTGTTGGTTTTGGGTGCTCAGGTCTTTAGTCTCAGTTATCTAAATGCAGTTGTTTTCTTCTTGTTGGCTCGTCTCCAGTGTTTTGGTTCCTGAATTTTTGTATGTCACCTAAAAATGCCCTGCCCTGTTATCTGTTTAGCAATCACCTTCTTTCTCTTGAATGTAAGTCCTTCCTCATTGTACCTCGCTTATGTGCTTTGGCAATTGGCAGAAAAGAGGAAATAAGCCTCCCAAAAATAAGACAATGAGAAAAAAACAGTGTTGATACATCCCCCACTGTTTGTATGAGCATTGTATCATCATCTTCAAAAGTCAGCTATATAAAGCCAACAGGATGTGAATCACATAGAACTCATTGCCCATCGCACAACAGGAAACCGCTGATGATGAAGTGCCAAACTGGTGTCTGAAACCTGACGTATATTTCAGTACATTTGCTTGTTAACCGTATAAGTCCCAGGCCTTTTATTTTATTTGGTCAATCTGAGGGCTGGCCATAAATGCTGCATGTTGTTTTCTTAAAACAGTCAAAGCTACCAGATCTTCCGTCATTACATCCAGATGGAAATATTCATATATGATATGAGGAGGTTAGTGCCAAAGTGGATCAGACCACATTTAGAGAAAAATGGGGTCAAAATTTTGTGTTGCTAAAAAAAAATCCTGGTTGTTGGAAGAGTCATTATATGCATCCAAAGATGTTCCAACACTGTCCAGAGATAGAAGCAGCTACTTTGTGATGACTTAACTTTTAATTTTGTCTTTCCTTTTGCTGAGTGCCAAAGCGGGCCGTACCACATTTTCTACTTTTTGAGAAAAAACTGATTCCCGGTTTGTCTTGCTAAACAGCACTGAAGAGCTAACATCATAAGGACCTAGATATACTTTTGAGGACAATGGGGTAGAAATAGATGCTTGATGGTGGTTCATTAAGTTTTTATTTTACCTTACCGTACCTACGAGTTGAGTTTTCACAGCGCCATCCGCCATCTTGAATCGCAAACATGTACAGCTACCTGCGCCCGCGATGTAATGGTTAATTCTTGTGGCTTGGCCTAGTTTGGCGACTAGTGGTGTCTCATGTAGCCTGTACATGAGTCAACATCAGTAAATATATGCGTTTAACAGATTTTCAACAAGTGAGCGGTTTTCAATGCTTTTTCATTTATGTTTTGCCTTACTGTACATCAGTGGTTCTCAATCTGTGGGTGGGGACCCCCATGGGGGTCCCAAGATAATTTCAGGGGGTCGCCAGATCATTGTAAAAAAATAAATAAACAAATAAAGGCTACATTTATCAAAAAAAAATTGTATTAGACTGTCAAAATTAAAAGTGTATACTTCTTCCCAGTCCTTTTTGGACTTGTTAATATTGTGATTTGATTATGTGATATTACTATTCTGTTTTTGTGAGGGTCATAGACTGGGTTCACTGTGTTTTGGGGATTTTGTCTTTGTGTTGTGAGACACGTGCACACTGGCAGCTGTGGCTCATCGGCTCATCAGCTGTGCCCTGCTTAAATACTGGCGTCTCACGGAAGACCGACGCCAGAGGATTGTGATACCTACCTCGGGGTACAGTCAGGCCACGAGCTGCTACACCGCGCTGAGCATTCCTATTATTCTTGATGTTCTCTAGCTTCGAGTTTATGGTATGTGTTTCTCTGCCTGCTTCCAGTTCTCCTCCTCGGCTCCAGCACTCGGCACACCTCCAAGCACTACAGCGTTTGTCACCCACGGGAATTCACGACCACGGACACCTTCACCGGGAGATCCTTCACGAGAGCACCCCCCACGAGCACCGAACCCTGAGCACCGGACCCCTGCGCACCACCCTGGTTTTCCTCGTCACGGCTCCCTCTCTGCACCGGGAAAGACCCCACGGACCAAGGCACTCTCAGGCATCGGCTCTTTGTGCACCACCCTCGGGACCCCCCTTCCTCGGATCACGACACCGAAGACTCCACTCCCCCCTCTCCACGACTGGCATCCCTGCACCAGATCCCACCACCGGGTTATTCCCCACGACCGGCACCCCTTCACCGGACTTTGTTTCTGCCTCCTGGTGCCCATCACTCCACCACCTT
>NW_007580537.1:6063-7316 GCF_000690725.1 Stegastes partitus | reverse complement strand
CAGTAAAATGCTGCCTCTAGATAAATTCAAAGGTTATGACATCCAAGCTGAAAAGACACTGACGCAAAACAAGCAGGAAGACTTCATGAGGTCATGAATGTGGTTGTCACTGTCGGAGAAATGAATACATTTTTAGCATTTGGCAGCGTCAGAGGATTAAAGTAGAACGGGTAAGTCCACGGCACAGTTGTTAATTCTGTAAATAAAATTATCATTATCAGATTAAATATTCAGCATGTTTGCGATCGTCTGTCGTCAAATGTTTTAATCGATTGCTGATAAAATAAATGAATTTAAGATGTGTAACACTGGCTCTGATGCAGCTGCCTCTCTGTCTGTAGTCACTCTGTGCTCATAAACAACATCCTGCCTGCAGCATTATCTGATTGGTGAAACATCACAAGTAACAGCCTATCAACATTAAACAATGTTGAATCGTTCTCTTTCTAATAAACATATGCAAAATCTGAAAAACAAAGACATTTCAACACAGTTTTGTATTGTTCTATATTTGCAACCAAGGTTTTGATTTATATTTTGGATTTCTGCTGATACATAACACCATGTTCCTAGATAATACACACTTCAAGTTGTGTAGATCAGCTGTAGTATCTGATAGTTTCAGCAGGTGGAGCCTCTTACTGTTTATTACTGTGGTGACCAGAGGAGGTGTGCATTGCCTTGTTTGCAAGCAGAGAGCATTGTGGGAGTTTAGCTCGTAAAGGAGCACTGTGATAGAGATTTGTATGAGGCTTGATAACTTCGGGCAAATGAATTGGGCAAGTTTATGCCAATACCGTGATCAGCTCTGATCAGGAGCACGTCCCTAGTTTTCATTTTGTCTGCAAATGTACATCAGTTTCAAATATCTGGTCTCCTTGATGACTAACAATCAGTCCTGTTACAACCTTATGGATCAACTCCTCCCATCAGCCACACCTGCATGGAATCAAGTACAACAGCCCTGGATGAATTCCTATCTTGGTGAATATTGCTCATGTGTTCATTGGCGTAGTTCTTCTTGAGATGTTAGCTGATGTTGAACACATTGAACTGCAATACTGTTTGCAGAGCTGGTAACTTGTGCAGATTTCTACATTTGTGCCAGGCTTGAATTAGCAAAAAATGAATTAAAAAAGTACAGTAAAAATGACTGGACTAGCTTTCCTCAGTGCTGCTTGACTGTGGAGTAGAAAGGGTCCTCAGAAACTCTGGTCGGGTGGTTGACTGTGGAGTAGGTGGGGTGTTGGCTG
>NW_007580537.1:0-5953 GCF_000690725.1 Stegastes partitus | reverse complement strand
GACTCTTGTATCTTGTCATAGAAAGCCTTCCAGAATGAAAAGCAGACGGAAAACAGTTAATATCTGATCCCATCGACATGCAGTGAACATACTGAAGATGATAAAGACAGACAGGAAGACAAGACGTCAAACTGTCTTCAGATTCTCTGCCATTGTGCTGGACATTACAGATCATTAATCCTATCCAGGACTTTCATGTTGCCATACGTAGAAGGTCTTTCAGGGTCCATTGGACCCCAGGAAAGAATATGTGAAAAATATTTGTTGGTATTCATTATAGACTTTTATACTGTGCTAAATACATTTCCTGATAAGTTGACGTATGTTTGCATCCAAATGCATGACAAATGTTCCTCTTTTTATATTAAAAAAACAGATCTTCAAAATAGAAAAAACAATACCTGTCGCTTAAACCAAATGGCCTGGGGTCCAAAAGACCCCAAAAGTCCTATATAGGGTTAAGAAAAAATGTAATGGTTGAGGACTGAGACGTGAAGATACTTTTGGGAATAAATAATCTTCGTGAATCATGCAGTATTGTGTAAGTGTGGAAATGTCAGCCATTATGTCAGCCCCGTCTCTATAGAAAAACTGGTGTCACTATTCACAAAGAAATGTACAATAACCATATCCTACACGACTTTATTGCCAGCGCCAAATCCCACCACTACTCCACTATAATCACAGCTAATAAAGGAAACTCCAAGTCACTCTTCTCCATACTTAATAACATCACCCAGCCCAAAGATTCTCTCCCTCCTCACCTGTACACAGCCTCTTTCTGCAACTCATCATGCTCTTTTTCACTGAAAAAATCAAAAACATCCACCAGCACCTTGGATCAATCCCTCACCACTCATTTGATTTTCACCCATCCACACACTCATTCTCCTCCTTCCATCTCCCCACTCTCTCAGATTTCACTGAACTGATCCGAAAATCCAAGCCATCCACCTGTCAACTGGACCCCCTCCCCACACAACTTGTTAAAGTCTGTCTCCCCTCTCTGGTCCCCCTCATTTCTGCCATCATCCACTCCTCTCTCACCACTGGAACTGTCCCTACAGCTTTCAAAACTGCTGCCATTACCCCAATTTTGAAAAAGCCTGGTGCCCCTCCAACTTCAACAATTTCTGTCCGATCTCCACTTTGCCCTTCATCTCCAAATCCTCGAACAAGCATTTGCCTCCCAACTCCACTCTCACCTAGTCCATAATAACCTGTATGAACAGTTCCACTCCATAGCACTGAAACAGCACTGAACAAAATCACAAATGATTTCCTCATGGCAGCTGATTCTGGACTCCTCACCATCCTCATCCTCCTCGACCTGAGTGCGGCCTTTGACACCATCTGTCACTCCACCCTCCTCCACAGGCCATCTTCCATTGGCATAACTCACATTCCTTTAGACTGGTTCACTTCTTACCTCTCACTCAGTTCATCCAACTCAAGTCTTGTCAATCCACCCCCCTCCTCCGTCACTTCAGGTGTGCCTCAGGGCTCTGTCCTGGGGCCCCTCCTCTTCATCATCTACCTTCTTCCCCTTGGCAATATCTTCCATAATTTTCACATTCATTTCCACTGTTATGCTGATGACACCCAGCTCTACCTCACCACTAAACCCTCGTCCACTCTTCTGCCCACCTTCCTCACTGACTGCATCTCTGAAATTAAAACTTGGTTCACCCTAAATTTCCTTAAATTAAACAGTAGCAAAACTGAGGTTCTCCTCACTGGCACCAAATCCACCTTATCCAAAACCGACAGCTTTTCTCTCTCAATTGACAATTCCACCATCTCACCTTCCCCCCAGGTTAAGCGTCTGGGTGTCGTCCTTAACAGAATATTATCCTTCCAATCCCACATCAGTAACACTACCAGGTCTGCCTACTTCCACCTCAATTGCCTCCGCCCCTCCCTTTCCCCCCACACTGCTGCCATCCACAGTCTCGTCACTTCCTGTCTGGACTACTGTAGTTCTCTCCTCTTTGGTCTCCCTCACAAATCCCTCCATAGACTTCAACTAGTCCAGAATTCAGCTGCCCGCATCATAACCCGAACCCCCTCAATCCACCACATCACTCCTGTCTTCCAACAGCTCCACTGGCCTCTGGTTCAGTTCCGCATCCAAGTCAAAATCCTCCTGTTAACATTTAAGGCCATTCACAACCTCACCCCCTCCGTACCTCTCTGACCTCCTCTATGTTCACACTCCTTCCTGCTCCCTCAGATCCTCCTCCTCCATACACCTGTCCGTCCCCTCTGCCCGTCTCACTACCAGTTCTCTGGAATTCACTACCACCTCAACTCAGAAATATTGATTTACTCCCACAATTCAAATCACAACTCAAAACTCATCTGTTTAAGACTGCCTACTCCACCTGAACGCATGTTGTTTTGTCTGTTAATTTAGTGATTTTAATTATTTTAATGTTGTTTCTTTTATTTTGATTTGTCCAATGTATGTACGGTGTCCTTGAGTGCCAAGAAAGGCGCCTCGAAATAATATGTATTGTTATTATTATTATTGTTAATAATGTTCAACAGTACTGTAACACTGAGGCCTGTGGCATCATGCAGGTATGGGTAAATTGCTTTTGTCTACATCTGGAAGTATGGATGCTACACGTACCTCCTTGTCTGGTCCATCTCCATTTGTGCTCGTATTTGAACACTCAAATCCTGACACAGACGAATAAAAATATATATATATATATAAGAAAGGGAAAAGAGCAAAAGAAAAAAAATTAAGAAAAGTAAAGCAAGTGGAGTAATTTCAAACATTTACAACCACAGCTGACAGAGTAACACCTGCTTGATTCATTTATTATGGTTTTATGACCTGACAATTGTGTCCCAACACTGAAAACTAATACTTGAGTGTACAGTCGTCCTCAAATGTATTCATACCCTTCCATTAAAGAAAATACAAAATTCCTAATAGTCACTCAAATAACTAGAAACTGAAAAAAGTAGTAATAAATAAAAATTTGCTAAATTATACTTCAGTGAAATAAGACATTGCTTTTGAATTGTGGTTGAAAAGAGTAATTTTAAAAAAAAACTGTTCCGGACAAATTAGAGCATGTTGCTGATGAGCAGTGAAATCAAAATACCTGTCAACAGGTGCTGAAGTCTGACTGAGAGTTACAGAAAACACTTGAGTTAGTGATTGGCTCAAAGGGCTGTTCAACTAAATATTAGTTTAGCCAGTTTAGTTTTACCATCATGCTTGTTTGCTTGTTTTTTGTTTTTTTTCTTCTTCTTTGTTTTTTTATTTTTAATATTTCTGTTGAACCACAATTCAAAAGCAATGTCATGATTTTCATAAAATTATTTCAGTGACAGCTGATGTTTTTCCTTCTTTAGTGGGAGGGTATGAATACATTTGAGGACGACTGTATCAGACTTGATATTTATTCAGTCATCAATTCATTTCAGTAATTAGTATTTGCTGGCCCTTCAGCCTCCAAAAAGAAAGTGTGTGTGTTTGTAGATGTGCAGGCTGGGAAAGAAAACACTTACGCTTGTAAACAACAACCAAAATAACCACGAGGACCAGCACAACTACACAAACGACTGCAGCTATGACTGCAGTTAACCAAGAGGTATCTGTAAGACAAAGTCACAGATGTAAAAATGAACAACGGCCAACTGTAAACATACAAACTTCATCCACAACTGTCTGCATCGCTGAATACACAGAAATTCAATCACAGACATGTTTTCAGTCAGACAGACAGCTTCCTCTTCCTGCAGCTGCTGTAGGTTTCTGGAAATAAAGTACTTTCTCACCCTGACTCATGGCAGTAGTGGACGGGGTTGAAGGGACGGAAGTCGCCGTTGAATGCTCTGATGTGGACGGAATGATAGAAGGTGTTGTTGTTGGAGGCGCTGGAAACACAAATGCAGTGAAGTTGCACATGAAAGCAGTGACAGATTAACAGGATGCCATGACAGAACATCAAAGTATGAAAAGTGCAAGAACACCTAAATGACATGGTTCATGGCTGACCTGAGACTCACATGACTCGAGCTGTGAATGGCTGCAAAATTGCCATTGGCAGGGAATCTCAGGACTGCACTGTGAGGACCTGATAAGTGGTGCTGTAAACCCCTTTCTCTGCCTCGAGGTGGCTGTTTGAGTTGAACATAAATTCCTTTCTTCACTCTTTTCTCAAACCATCTGACGTCTCTGTTCAGAATCTGGACATAGCTGTCTCCAATTAAGTGTCCTCTGTCCTTTAGATGCAGCTGAGTCGTGTCCTGAGGAACTGGCTCTCCTGTGATGTGATGTGCGTTTGTAAAGTGGTAATTTGGTCTCTTCTACATTCGGACATTTCTACACTAAACAAAGTACACTCATCAGGTACTTATAACACAGTCCTGAGATCTGGTCCCCATGCCATGTCACAACCCTTCACTCCTTCAGTAATGCGATTTGGGGGAAAGAATAAATACTTGAGAATCCTCACAAGTCAGTGACAAGCAAGGAAACCTCTTGGATGAAAAGTGAAGCGTTTTCAAGAACAACAACAAAAAGGAAAGTGCAGTTGTCTTTTAGTGAAGTTCTCAGGATTACCAAGACCTGGATGATTAAGAATCTACACAGACGTGACTCACCAACATTCAGGATGATTTTTTGGAAGAACAGTTTGCTGCCTGCTTTTGTTCTTGCTCCACACCAGTAAGTCCCTTTGTCGCCTGTTGTCACTTTATTTAGTTGTATGGTGATGCTTCCCTTTCTGTCATCAGTCCAAGAAAACCTTTTATTTAAAACAGGCAGTGTGCTTCTTGCTAGAGGTTGACACTTGGATGGATCTTCTCCCTTACAGATGAATTTTGGAAAGGCGGATACATCGGTACCCTCCTGGTAATTACAACGGTGTGTGAAGCTGTTTCCAATAGTTGGATATCGTGTTAAGACAGGAATATCTGTAAAAAAACAAATATTTGCAAACATTTTTTAGTCATGCCTTAACACAAGATGAAGCCTCAGAGGCTGAAGATGTGAACGACTCACTTTTAACGTCCAGATGTACTTTTGTGTGTAAAACTCTAGAAGTGGAAGTTCTGTGAGTTGATTTATCTCCACACCAGTAGACACCAGCATCCTGTAAAGACACATCTCTGATGGATACGTTGAAGCCACCAGCTGTGTTCGTGAGAGTGAATCTCCCATTTGACTTTCGAGAAGGTTCAGTTGATAAAATGTCCTCACAGGTAAAATCATTGTCTTTGCAGAAAAGATTGGACTTCAATGCTCCATGTCCACATGTGATGGTGGTTTTAGCTGTTGTGTACGCAGTGTGAGTAAATGGTTCTGGGCAGCTCCTACCTGTAAATATAACAGAAAGAGAAGTGTTTTAGTGGTTTATATTCTATTACAACATGTAATCTGTCTTACAGACAGTGAAAGTCGTAGACTCTCCAGAATATCAGAAAACTTGGGATTCTAACTGAAGTGTTTTCAAGTCCTGACACTTTGATGAACAAAACCAGCAACAACAACAATAAAAACAACAACAACAGCAGCAGCAATAATAACATCAATGCCAATAATAATAACCACAGAAACAACAATTATGATAATAAAAAAAAACCAAAAAAAAAAACAAAACACAACCACCACCAACAGCTATAATCAGAACAACAACAGTTAGAATAATTATGAGGAAAAAGTTTCTTACCATCTTCAATCTCTATTTCATTTATGACAGGTTCAGAGTTAGATTGTTCGAAAAATAGACATTTGTACTCCCCAATGTCACTGCTGGACACCCTGAGACTTTTATGCTGTGTGTCATGGTACAGTGAATATTTGCCAACTTTTTCCCATACGTTGTTTCTAGAGATTGGTACCGGCGGTCCCTTGGGGACTGCTACTTTGATCACTTGATAATTTTTGTTGGTTTCAGGATATTTGCAGGTGAATTCAACCCGTCCTTTT
>NW_007580536.1:46962-48418 GCF_000690725.1 Stegastes partitus | reverse complement strand
AAAAAAAGCAGGGGATGGAAAGGGGGGATGACCGTTTGAGAGGGGGATGATTTTTACCATTTTTATTTCAGGGGGGATGCCATCCCCCATCATCCCCCCTCAACTCGAGAACTGCTTATTGGTGAGAGTTACAAAATGTAGAAATGTTTTTGCTGGACTTAGTATGGTCAATAAAAAATCTCATCTGTAGGTGATTGGGGTCATCCACCGGGTGAACATTCGGTATTGATTCGTCCTCATACAGTTGCAGTCATTTCTCTTTTATGAGCTGTGATACGTTTTTTTTCTTTTTGTTTGTTTAGTTTTTTTGGCACTGAGCTTAACGTCAAACCACTTTTTAAAAATTTTGCTGGTAATCTCTCCTCTGGCCCAACAGAAATAACTGCGGTGGTTATCTTGTCCCATGCAGCTTTTTTTCTTTCATTTCACGCACCAAACAATATTTTCTGGTTTGCTTCAACCTCGCTGACAATTACCTTGATTTCAGTTTCAGAAAAGTTCCTCTTTTTCTCCCTTTTTGCCACGATGATGACGAAAGGTGAGGAAAAAAATAAAAATCTTAGAAAAACTGTTCATTTACAGACTGGACAAATTCATTGATAAACACAAACTGCTTTCTGAAAGTCAACATGGATTCAGATCATAAAATCCACATCATTGGCAGTCCTGGAATTAATAGAAGAAATCACCAGCTCCATAGACAAAAAGAAATTTGCAGTTGGGTTGTTCATTGACCTTAAAAAAGCATTTGACACCATAAATCATGAAATGTTATTTAAGAAACTGGAGTGTTGTGGGATCAGGGGAGTGGTTTTACACTGGATTAAAAGTCACTCAAGAAACAGGCAACAATTTGTGAGAATGAGTGACTGTTAGTCATCATGCTTGGACATTGTTTGTGTTGTCCCCCAGGGGTCAATACTGGGACCGAAACTCTTTATTATGTACATAAATAATATATTTTGTATTTGTATTGTTTGCTGATGATACTAATATTTTCTGTACAGGAGAGAATTTACAACAGCTTGTGGAGGAAATCACCTCAGAATTGAATAAATTAAACAAGTAGTTTGATATAAATAAACTATCATTAAATTTGGACAAAACGGGGCGCCGCTATAACTCACCTGGTTGAGCTGGCGTCCTATGTGTAGGGCTACAGTCCCAATGTGGAGGTCATGAGTTCAAATGCTGCTCTTGGCCCTTTCCCACATGTCCTCCCCCCATTCTTATCCCCCACTTTCCTGTCTCTCTCTTACTAAACGATCGATTAAAGGCACAAAGGCCAAAAAAATAACTTTCGGAAAAAAACATTTAAAAATTGAACAACAGTTAATGTATAAAGCCAGAACTTTAACATACAGACACTCTTTGCAGATGGACGGGAGTTATGATTACAGTCTCTGCGTGGCTTTAATTTTCTTTTCTGTTTCAAGTGGTTCTTTCAATTCTAGAT
>NW_007580536.1:44618-46224 GCF_000690725.1 Stegastes partitus | reverse complement strand
ATCAGTTCCTCTGAAGATCCAGAAGCTTCAGCTGTCTGACTCTGCTGTGTACTACTGTGCTCTGCAGCCCACAGTGACAGGAAACAGCAAAACTCTGAACAAAAACCTTTGGAGCAAAGACAAGAGAAAATTCCACAACATCCACTAGAGGGAGACACACTCTGTTACACTTGGTTCACGTCACCTCTCATAGCTCTGTGTGTTTCTGATTTATTATCATTTTCTTAGCTCAAGTTTCACTGATGTAAATCTCCCTGACAGCTGGACCTTTTCATTTTCCAAAATGAAGCCATTTGACATGCAAACTGGATCTGAAAAGTGAGATTTAAAGAACATTTTATATTACAATTTCAAACTGTATTGGTGGACTTTTGTGAAGCAACATTTGTTAAAAGAAAAATATTTTTAATGTGACATTTCTCTAAAGGATGTCACCTCAGCTTAAAATAAACCACACTGAAGTAAACTGGATCAGTCTTATCAAAAATGACTTCTTCAGTCAAAATTCCAGTTGAAACAGAAAATGTGATAATTTTGTAAAGTATGTATTCATATTTAACTTTTCCCACAACAGAAATGAGACTGACATCTACATCATTGGGTACATAAGATAAAATAGTGGCTCAACCAAAAACAACTTTTTCACAGCACCAAAATACAAACAGGATGGGGAAAGACAACTTTCTATCACACAGACATACTGGAGATGGAACAGTTAAACCATCCATCAGGAGCCACTCAGTCAAAGGGGGTCATACAGGACCCTCCTCAGTATCTGCTGTCAGGGAGGATTTGGTGTGTTTGGACCTGAAACCACATTTAGATAACAATCTTGATGATAAAAGGAAATTTTCTGGGGTCCGTTTCACAAAGCAGGTTGAACAAACTTAGTCTAATCCTGAACTCTGAGTTGATCTGTTCTGAGATAGGAAACTCTGAGTTTCCAGTTCCAGAACAGCGGATTTGAGTTAGTTTCATCAACTTGAAGTAGTTTCACCTGGAGTTAAGCACGTACACCACAACTATAAAAAGCCAGCGTCAATGGAGCCCAATTCGACGAGTCACTATGGCAACGGGGAAGCGTAGCCTATTAATTTATTTCATTTAGGTGCAATCCCGCGGGGTAGAAGCGCACTTAGCAGCAGCTTAAGATGAAATATAAATAAAACCCCTGACAAAAATTATGAAATCACCAGTCTTGGAGGATGTTCATTCAGTTGTTTAATTTTGTAGAAAAAAAGCAGATCACAGACATGCCACAGAACTAAAGTCATTTAAAATAGCAACTTGCTGGTTTCAGAAAACATGAAAAAAAATTGTGGTAGTCAATAACAATTGCTTTTTTTAGATCAAGCAGAGGGAAAAAAAAATGAAATCATTCAATTCTGAGGAAAAAATTATGGAATCATGAAAAACAAACAAAAAAAACATTACAACACACCACTAGTACTTTTTTGCACCACCTCTGGATTTTATAACAGCTTGCAGTCTCTGAGGACTTAATGAGTGACAAACAGCACTCTTCATCAATCTGGCTCCAACTTTCTCTGATTGCTGTTGCCAGATCAGCTTTGCCGGTTGGAGTCATGTCATGGACCATTTTCTT
>NW_007580536.1:4897-9011 GCF_000690725.1 Stegastes partitus | reverse complement strand
CAGCTGTTCAAAGAGGAGAACAGATCAATATGTTCCTGATATTGGAGATTTGAGGGGAAACAGTTCACCTACATAGAAACATTCAGAGTTTATTTATGAGTAAAACATTAAAAATTGTGTTTGTGAGGATGATTTGTCAAATCACATCAACCTGTGGTACAACAACATGTGTTTTTATTGACTGACTTGTTGCCATATTTTCATCATCCTGTTCCTCTTCATCTTCATCAGTGGTGAATCCAGCAACCATTTAACATCAGATACATCATTCAATGACAATGCAGAAGAAAAGGCAATACAAACTTGACATTACGTACATCAGAGACATCGTATTGGCCCATTTAAATGTTATGTCTACAAATATCAATGTATATAAATAAATAAATGTGAATCCATTGATGAATAGACCTCATATGTTGTTAAATTTCAACCTAAAACCAACATGGAAGCAACTTGTAACATCAAACATTTAATAAGAATATAAAGACCCCTTTGCACACCAGTTTATGTGGTCCTACAATTGAGTCCACATTACCATTGTGACATGTCTTAACAGTAAATTACTTAATTGTTACATTTTAATATTTGCACCAAATCCAAATTTTACTGATCTTTAAGACCTCCAAAGTTCATGCAATGGCAACAAAAGACTGTATTTTCTCACAGAAAATAGGGATACAGTCATATAAATATACCTGCTTCACTTTCAATCAGCTCATCATCAAGCTCTGCAGAAGCCTGATAACGATCCTGATCATTTGAATGAGGTGTGTTGGAAGAGGGAAACATCTGAAACATGCAGGATTGTGGCCCTCGAGGATCAGGGTTGCCCACCCCTGATGTAATCACACCAGGACATACGGATATTGTCACGCCATTCCTCTGGGAGCAAAATTTCTGTCTCAAAGTTCTCCCACCAGCTGGAAGTGGTGGTGGGAGAAAAAAAAAAGAGTTTGTGGGAGAGTTGGAGACGTGAGTCACTGTGGGCCTGAAACAGAATCTATCATGATGTTAACCAGTGGAAGGTGTAGGAGGAAGTGGAATGGCAAGGTAGCGGAAAATAACCATCCTGAACGTCGTCTTTCACCAATGTTCTTGTACATGGAGCAGTATTTGGGCTTGTAAAAACAAGCAAGCATGCAAAAAGCACGTGGACAAGAGACAACGCCAGCATAGTTTTGAGGGCATCCATGCTGTTTCTAAATGTAAACACAAGTCGCACATGTGACGTAAGAACATATTTTGTCGCAGGCAGTGACGTTTCGAAACCTAAAATCCTGATTATTGATTTCCACATACAGACACATAAACGAGGTATTGGCAAATCTTCACTTTGGTTGGAGGTTTTTGAAAGAATCATTTTTAATGTTGTAAATCTGTGCTTTTGTGTGGATGACAAGCCAAAATGTAGCAAAACATCTTTGTATTGTGAGATACCCTGCTACATGTGGACAAGGCCTTAACACTTTGGACACTTAACTCCACACAGCCTTCTACCAGTTAAAGACACAACCGTGGTGGACTTGGTTTTCATGTTAAGACTGACAATAACTCACTTGGTTGTACAGGACCTGAATATCTCAGATCACCATTGCATTACATTCACTGTCCCATTCCTCACAGTCTCCACTTCCACCACATAAAAGGTGAACTAAAGACATTCACCTTGAAGCAATGATGCAGGAAGACTGAACACAAAGCTGTGAATAGACTGTGAATGAGCCCTGTGACTGTGATCAGGCTCCTCCTCCTCATCCATCAGCTTAGTGTTGATGGAGACCATACAGAGAGATCACAGTGTTCTTCATACTTGCTGTAGCTCACAGTTACTCAACACTGCAGATATGATGCTGTCTCTGTTCACCTCAGTGCTGCTGGCTGCTGTGTGTCTTGGTATGAACACAACTTTGTTTCTTTGATATCAATGCAAACCTAATGCAAATCTTTACCAGCACACTGATACTGTTTGTTGGTGTTTTGCAGAATGCAGAGCACAAAAAGACAACGTGATGCAACCGAAAGGAGATGTGAGTCTTGCTGAAGGAGAGGCAGCAACACTGGACTGTCTCTATAACAGCACTTCATCAAATCCATACCTCTACTGGTACAAACAGGATGGAAACAACAGCCCCAAATTCCTCCTGAGCCGCGTTAAGCTGGATGAAGGGAACACAGCAGACGACTTCAAGGAGAGATTTTTATGCACACTGAATTCAACATTCAGATCAGCTCCTCTGAAGATCCAGAAGCTTCAGCTGTCTGACTCTGCTGTGTACTACTGTGCTGTGAGGCCCACAGTGACAGGAAACAGCAAAACTCTGTACAAAAACCTTTGGAGCAAAGACAAGAGAAAACTCCACATCATCTTCTAGAGAGAGACACACTCTGTCACACTTCTATGGTTTTTTCCAGATACAAACTGTCTCTACTTATGAGACAACGTGATAAAGAATGGTAGACATGAAGATAATGTGATGAGTGTCCTCCTCCTGACTGCAGAGGTGCTGCATGAACATCAGAACAAACACAACTAACTGACATTGAACATCAGGTCCAACATTTCAGCAACACAAACATGGAAAACCTGGTTTTGACTTGGTTCATGTCACCTCTCGTAGCTCTGTATGTTTCTGACAAACAACTGAAATACATTTTCAAAGTGTCACAAAATCAGTTTGCATTTTCTTTTAGCTCAAGCTTAGAGTTTAACATTTCACTGATATAAATCTACCTGATAGCTGGACCTTTTTAGGTTACAACATGAAGCCATTTGAGATGCAAACTAGATCTGAAAAGTGAAACATAAAGAAAGTTTGATATTACAGTTTCAAACAGCATTGGTGGACTGTTGTGAAGTAACATTTGTTTGAAATAAAAACATCTTTACTGTGACATTTTTCTAAAGTCTCAGTTAGGAAGAAAACATAAACTTTATGAGTAAATTACAAGAGAACACCTTGGAAGATGTTAGTAGCAGTTCTCAGGTGTTTGTATCATGTCACATAATATGATCAGAATTAACTGCTGTTGGATGGTTTCAGGATCAGCTGAGATGTTTCTATAAATGACAGACAATCACACAACAAATCCTCTGACAACCAAACTAACATCTGACAGACATCAACCACTGAACATGTGTGAAATATAGAGAATCCAGTCTGTAAACTAGAACATATGGAAAACAAGTGAAATCTAGAAAATAATTTACAAAACACAGTCATTAATTGATGACACTAGAGGGAGACACACTCTGTTAAAGATCTGATTTATGAGTTCTTGGACTGATGACAAAGACAACAGAGAAATGAAGCAGCAAAGATCAGAGACAGAGCTACTGTGGAAACATAAAACACTTTGATTGGCTGAACTGAATTGAAAAAAAGATGTCAAGACGTAATGGCCCCACCCACTGAACTTCAGCTCATTCACTGACATTTTTTCTTCCTCATTGTACTGCAATGGAAGAACATTGTTCATCTGCTGTGTGTCTGACTTCAATAACCCCCAAGACATGTTGCTTTACCTGTTTTTGTTGTCGTCTCTCATAATTGGTGAGTTTAAGATCAGAGATCAAAGTCTTGACCTGCTGCATGAACCACATATACAGATGTTATTTCCCTACTTTTCTTCTTTGTTCTTGTGAGAAAATGAAAACTAGTTTTGATCATCTTTAAGTCTGACAGAGTTACACATTTGATTCCATTGTGAATGTCCACAGAGTAACACTGTACAGGTGACATATTTCACTGCTTTCTCCTTTCAGCCTCATGGACAATGTGAGTCTGATGGCTTCATTTTCTCTACTTTTTCCAGGACTAATAGCTGAAACCACAATCTCTCCTGAACAAGATGAAGTCAGTGAAACAGAAGGACAATCTGTTGCACTCAGATGTAACTATGAGACAACCAGTGATTATGCAAACCTTTACTGGTACAAACATCATTCTGACCTTCAGGCTCCTCGGTTTATACTTTGGAAAGAAGGAAAAGGAGACACAGATGAATACATTCCTGATGAACGCAAATATGGATCCCAAACATCAGACACATCAACTACATTGACCATCAGAGAGCTAACCCTGGCAGACACAGCTCTCTACTACTGTGCTGTAGA
>NW_007580536.1:0-3415 GCF_000690725.1 Stegastes partitus | reverse complement strand
ATATATAAAATAAGAGCGGTAGTGCAAAACAGTGGCATATATATTCAAGAATAGACATTTTACTAGCCTACCTACACTCTCTTCATGTTATGTGCCAGGAAGGAGTTTGTCAAAATTTTTGAGCAAGAGTGAACTCCTGGTTTTGTTGACAATGTAGCCAGTCTTTGAGAAAATGCACTCTGAAGGAGTGGAAGTGGCCGGAACACACAGGCAGTATTTGGTTGCTAATGCCAGTTTCGGATAGGGGTCACAGTTCTGTTTCCAGCATCTAAGTGGGCCAGACAGTACTCTGGTAGAGTCCACCAAATACTGCTCCATCTCTCGCTTGGCACTTTGATCTTGTTCCTCAGAGTGTTCACATTCGGAGATGTCCGTCTCCTGAACAATGTGTCGCTTGTCTGGTTAATTCTGACCTCAAAATTAATATCTGGATGTCACCACAATGACTGAATATGTGGATTTTCGAGTCTAGCTCTAGTTACATCACTAGTCAAGCACAGCGTGAGCAAGCTTGTTATTGCAGTTGATGATGTCGTCATTTGCGTTCTGGTAAATGCCAGCGAAATGCAGGCATTATTTTAATCGGTTTTCATTAATGGCAAAAAACTTGATAACGATATTGACCAATACTAAATTTTTATGCCAATATCAGGCTGATAATATCAGTGGAAACAAAGAAACAAAGCCTTGAAGACACAGACAAAACAAAGAAACAAAATGTGCTCATATAATATTGATAATTGGATGGATTTAACATTGATAATATCGGTGGGCCGATATTATCCTACATCCCTACAAATTACTTAACCGTTGTATTATAATACTTGATCCAAATCAAATATTAATGATCATTAAGACCTCCAAACGTCATGCAATGGCAATAAAAGACTGTATTTTCTTATAGAAAACATGGATACAATCATAAAAATAAACCTGCTTCAATTTCTGGGCCCTCAATGTCACTCTCACTTAATTTCTTTCCCACTTTGAAGTGCCAATAATTACACATTTGGCTTCTGCTGCAGACTTTTGATCATTTGGCTCAATTTCATGGTAAGTCTCTGCGTGACTTTAATTTTCTTTTCTGTTTCGATTGGTTCTTTCAGTTCTAGATATAGAATAATATTGATCCCAGTGACCTGGAAGGGTATATCCTGGAACCTATTTAATATATACATGCTTCTCCTTGGTGATGTTGTCAGGAAACACTTGTATGCAGACGACACACAAATATACACGTTACTCTCCTCCAAGAGTAGGAGAGTAGAGAGTAGAGCAGCAGCAACGACAAACACATTGTTAGTCAGAGCTGTGAGAGGAAGGAGGAAAGGATGAAGGGAGGAGCTAAACTGGGACTCAAGTACAGAAAACACACAAACTTTCACAGTGGAGTTTGATCCACAAAACAGACACATTGTCTTCATCGTCAAGATGCTGTCAATGAACTTGAGTCTGTTCGTCACTTTGTTTCTGCTCACAATAAGAGGTAGGTGACATATTTAACATGATCAGAGTTTGACTGAGAAAAACTAGTAGATCACAAAGTTCCATCTATTCAACATGGAATAAAACGCTACAGCTGTTGGTTCTTCTTTAATCAATCATAAAATGTTGATTCATGTCTTCCTCTGAATGTTGTGTCCTTCTCCAGAGTGTAAAGGAGAAGACAAAGTGATTCAGCCACCAGGAGATGTCATTGCTGCTGAAGGAGACACAGTTACACTGGACTGTACTTTTGAAACTAGTTACACAGGCCCTACTTTGTTCTGGTACAAACAGGAAGTAAATGGTTCCCAAAAGTACATGATGAAAAGTTACTCGACATCTTTAGAGAAAGCTCCAGAGTTCCAAGAAGACAGATTTCATACTGGAATCCAGGATAAATCAGTTCCTGTGAAGATCCAGAAGCTTTAGCTGTCTGACTCTGCTGTGTACTACTGTGCTCTGAGGCCCACAGTGACAGGAAACAGCAAAACTCTGTACAAGAACCTTTGGAGCAAATACAACAGAAAACTCCACAACATCCACTAGAGGGAGACACACTCTGATCTGATTCTTTACCATCATCTCTATCTTTATCATCTCACCATCCAGATGCAGCTGTTGTTTATCAGAGAAAAAGTTGCAATGAAAATATCTTGTCTTACAATTAAATCCCCCAAACTGTAAGTCTTATACCCCTTCTCCACCAAACCAGTTCCAGTGCTAGTTCCGTGCAAGTGCCTGACTTAGCATCAGTTCTTTGTGTTTCCACCACCTAAGCACCAGCTCCAGGCTCTCAAAACTGGAGGCGGCTGTGGCTCAGATGGTAGAGCGGGTTGTCGGGGTTCGATCCCCGGTTCCCCCCACATGCCAAAGTGTCCTTGGGCAAGACACTGAACCCCAAATGGCTCCCAGTGGTAGATTATGGCATGGCAGCTCTGTCGCCATTGATGTGAATGTGTGTGTGAATGGGTGAATGAGAAACATTGTAAAGCGCTTTGAGTGCCGCAAAGGTAGAAAAGCGCTATATAAGTGCAGACCATTTACCATTTTGGAGATTACTCAGCACCAACTCTTTGCCGGGCCAGAGCTAAGCACCGTGTATGTCAGGTAAATTGTAGCGTCTCTCCATAAGAAAATGTTTAGCAAATCATAGGTTTTGCCTGTGACAAGGTGGGAAGTGCGAACAAATGAGAAAGTTGGTCGCACCGGTGAAAAAACGTTAGTCTGAAGTCCTGTGTGGACTTCCGTGTGGCGCGAGCGTTATTCAGTAAATGGCTACGTATGCAGTGACGTATGGCCTGTCTCTAACTTGACTCCCTGCTGATGGAATAGCAACCAGTTCTTAGGAGGTGCCAAATTGGAACCAACTAAGCACCGGCACTAGCACCAACACGGAACTAGCACCTGGTGCTTCTTGGTGGAAAAGGAGTATGAGAGAAGACTGAATATATTGTAGCATCACATTTTCAGTGTTCTGCTGCTGTAAATACACAACATCAGATCTGCAACAAGGTGACAATGCAACACACAAAGTGAACATTCAGCAAACATTTCTCTGAGCAAGAACTGTTTTGGGGACACAAAGAATCCCACTGGTTCAACTTTGGGAGCAAACAACCTCTAAAAATGTTTTTCACTGGTTCCTCCCACTGGGGTTCAACTCAGCCAATCAGCTCATTTCTGTGGTCAAGGAAGAAATGTTTGAGGAAATCAAACCACAGTGTGACTGATGAATGTGCTACAGTGGAAGAACATTGTTCATCTGCTGTGTGTCTGACTTTAATAACTCCAAAGACATGTTGCTTTATGTCTTTTTGCTTTTTTCTCAGGTTTCAGGTGAGTTTTAAGAATAGGGATCAGAGTTTGCTTTGACCTGCTGCAATAACCAGATATACAGATGTTATTTCACAACTTTCTTCTTTGTTGCTGT
>NW_007580535.1:15789-16976 GCF_000690725.1 Stegastes partitus | reverse complement strand
GGGGGATCCGGACTCGGGCCGGGAGCTGGAGAAGCCTTCCGGGGGCCGGAGAAGCCCCCCGGGGCACGGAGAAACCTCCCGGGGGCCGGAGACGCCGGAGCCCCCCGGGGGAGCCGGACTCGGGCCGGGAGACGGAGAAGCCTCCAGGGACCCGGAAAAGCCTCTCGGGGGCCGGAGACGGCGGAGCCCCCCGAGGGAGCCGGACTCGGGCCGGGAGCCGGAGAAGCCTCCCGGGGGCCGGAGACGGCGGAGCCCCCTCGGGGGAGCCGGAGACGGCGGAGCCCCCAGGGGAAGCCGGACTCGGCCGGGAGCCCGAGAAGCCTCCCGGTGGCCGGAGACGGCGGACCCCCCCCGGGAAGCCGGACTCGGCCGGGAGCCCGAGAAGCCTTCCGGTGGCCGGAGAAGCCTACCGGGGGCCGGAGACCGCGGAGCCCCCCCAGGGGAGCCGGACTCGTGCCGGGAGCCGGAGAAGCCTTCCGGGGGGACGGAGACGGCGGAGTCCCCCGGGGGAGCCGGACTCGGGCCGGGAGCCGGAGAAGCCTCCCGGGGGCCGGAGAAGGCGGAGCCCCCCGGAGGAGCCGGAGAAGCCTCCCGAGGTGGCAATCAACAACATGAAATCTGAGTTCTTCTCTTAACTTGGTGGAATAATGACGGCCGTTCCTGAATCGAGGAAAGAGATAACGGACATAGCGTCAGTATCACAAACCGAGCTTTCAGCGGTGGAAGATGAGATAGTTACACCGAGAGCTAAATACGGACCCTAACCCTACGGACTTGTGTGTGTGTGTACTTGTGGTGTTAAGGGTTTTCGTCTTCAATATTGGTCCTAATCAACCCGGAATTTCTTAATTTTGGGATTTAAAACCGAGGTGTGGTTATCCTCAGGGTTACCTCCTGTTGTCTCCAAGAGGGCCTTGAGCGGTCATGTTGATGCAAACATCTGACTTTTCCATTTAGGTGAAAGTTTTGGGTTATCTGTCTTCTTAAATGGTCTCCCACCAAATTTACAGCTGTGAGAGGATCTCTGGATGCTGTGTTGCTTTGAAATGCACCTGGCAATGAAGTGCTGTTCTACTCCTTGGTACGCGACAAAGACTGTACTGTTTTATTGTTTTGTGTGCGGCTCTTAAATATCTAATTAGCTCACATGCATATCCTGCAGTTCATTATACGAATTCAATGCTGCA
>NW_007580535.1:13597-15580 GCF_000690725.1 Stegastes partitus | reverse complement strand
CAATGCGTGGGATTGAGATAAATATATTGTGGCCACGTCTTCATGTTGCACAGCCACAAGATCCTCCTTCACTCTGTTCTGTTATTCTGTCTGCATCTGAACGTGACGGCTTCATGTCTGAATGTGCACTCTTCTCACTTTTCTGTGAAAGCCTTGCATGCAGTCTTATGTGGTGAAAACTAGAAAAATCACTTTTAAAAAAAATGCAATTGTGAAGTGCACCCATTGACATTACTAGGTAGGCATGCACCATTACCAGTACTTTGAGTTGTGTGACGTACTTTCGGGAAAACTTTGTCCACATTTCAGCACTGATATTCATCCAATAACATCACAGAGAGCAAAAGACAAACAAAACACAAATTTCTCCTTCATTTCGCTTCACAATTTTCTAGTTTCTTGAACTACAAATTGCAGTGTTCATAAAAAGAAAACATTTTGATAACAACAGACACTAACAGCATAGATAAACTAAACTCATCAGTAATAAATGTCATGTAAACTTGATTGTGGTTTTTCTGCCTTATTTGATCAAATATCTGCAGCATCAAATAGCAGCAACTTCCTTTTACTAGCATGCATCTCGAAAGCAAGGGAGCTGCACATATTTTCAGATGTGGAACAACTTTATTAAATACTTATAGAGTGTCCCACGGAGAACAAATCAGTGCAGGTCAGGATCCACCAACAAATCACACTGTGTACTTTTCTCACATCAGATGAGATGTGAGATGACACACAGAGTCACGATTTAGTTTGTGGGTTTGACCTGTTTTTTTTAGGAGTTTTCTTCCAAGCTTCTTAAAAAACCGGCAGCATCAAACAACAGCAGGATCTACATGAGGGTCTCCAAAGTGAGAGTTGCATTCAGTAACTGTTAGATATTTGGCTGCTATTATGTCTAAATGAAGCCACGAGGAACACTAACGTAAAAGTGACAGAATGCATTTGCTTGAAGGTTGATGGTTGATGAAGCCAGCAAAGCGACGTCTTCATGTCTGTAGAGGAGGGCTATGGACAGCCCTGGTTGTTATGTGTTTGTACTGCAGTGTTGTGGCAATGAAAGAATGTAGAAGTGATTGTTAGATGAACTATAAAAGGAGAAGTAGGCTTCCGGTTATGGCAGCACCCTGGTAAGACGTGCCTTACACCTGTCAATTTATTATAACTATGGATGAAACATGTGGTTCTGCAGAAAAGCAACAGCAAAGTCCTCTGCTAAGAATCACAGAACAAACAAGACGAGTAAAGAAAAAAAGGAACATGACGAAAGAAGCAAAACTAACTTTAGTGCGAGCAGTGTAGCCCAGACAGTTAACGCTGATATGGAAAAGGTGCAGAAACTGACACCTCACTGACGGCAATCAACAACATGAAATCTGAGTTCTTCTCTTAACTTGGTGGAATAATGACGGCCATTACTGAATCGAGGAAAGAGATACCGGACATAGCGTCAGTATCACAAACCGAGCGGTGGATATCAACGGTGGAAGATGAGATAGTTACACTGAGAGCTAAATACGATCACTGGCGACATCCGTGCAGGAGAAAGTGTCGGCCCTGGAGATAAGCTACAACTTCTTGCATGCCACTGTTTATGAAATAGATGATGACACAAAGGTGAATCCTGGGGTTGCAAAGCTGAGGGCTTGGATGCTGCATTGAGTTGATAGTGACATGTTGTTGAGAGCTTTGGCACTTCTGATACATGATAGTAAACTTCTAATGTAACTAAGGATACAAGGAAATGAATTCAATAACATAAATAAGACTTAAAAAGTGGATATGCTTAGGATAAAAAAGTTTATGGCTGTGACAGAGCGTGGGGGTGTGTTGGACTTGTGTGTGTGTACTTGTGGTGTTAGGGGTTTTCGTCTTCAATACTGGTCCTAATCAACCTAGAATTTCTTAATTTTGGGATTTAAAACCGAGGTGTGGTTATATTCAGGGCTACCTCCTGTTGTCTCCAAGAGGGCCGTGAGC
>NW_007580535.1:2139-8557 GCF_000690725.1 Stegastes partitus | reverse complement strand
TATCCTGCAGTTCATTATACGAATTCAATGCTGCATTGGATGTTGTTCCATCACTATTTGTCAGTTGACATGTAGCTGTGTTAAATGTAGAGCAAAATTCAGTAGTGAACGCAGGGCATGTATTACAAATCTGATTAATAAAAGACAAACAGAAAATCTCTCCTGCTCCTATCTGGGGTCAGGGAAACTCCTGCATCTTCAGTAAACCCACCGGCAGACACCAGATCAGCATCAGGTCAGAATCAGAACAGAATCTGTATGTTTGGTGTGTGTTTATGCGCTCCAGATCATGTAGGAACTCCAATGTACAGTCAAGCTTCATCGAAGCACAAACAGGGGTGACAAATCTATATTATTATTAGCACTGATATTGTTTGAATATACAGAGCCTGCTTATAGGATAGTTTGCAAATTTCCAAAAGAAATATTTTGAAAAGATTGTCAGGTCAGTCACTATAGAAAGCAACACACTCCGATCAGTGGGCAGCAAATTTACTTAAAGCATAATTTCTTTGCATTTGCCTCATAAGTTCATGTAAAAGCAGTCTTTCTTTTTTCTTTCTTTTTTTTCTTGTAAAATGAAGCCATAATACTGTATGAAGTGTTTTTTTTATTGCTTTCTTTGTATAACAATTGCTTGATTTCTTCTTGATTTCTCTTTCTTCTTCCATTGTCATGATATTACTTGAGGGTTACATGAACATTCCTGAAAAGTGCTCCAGTGTAAATAGGCATGTTTAATAGCACATTACACACTGCACACAACAGTTAAGTCTTTCAAGAATGTGTTCAGACTCACAAAGTGATAAAACATGACATGAGTATATAAACACACTTAATGTCAGATCAAGACAGATCATATTAAGCTCATTGTTTAAATGTTTAAATGTTAAATGGCATTCATTTTTGGGTTTAAAGCAATGCCCAGCTTATTATGACAAATGACACGTGCAGGAAGATTATTTTACTTATTTATTGATCATAACATGGTGAAAAAATCAACAATTTAACATGTTATTTGTTGCTATTCTACAACAGTGTAACTAGAGGACATTTTGGAAAAAAAAAAGATTTATTCAAAACTCAAAAGGTTATGAAACACAAGAAACACTTCACATGACAAAACACCAAATAAAAAAAAAAGAAAATAGGAAAAAGTGCATCAAATGTGACATTTATGTTTAGACTGTAGCTGTTCATTTTTAGATTTAATTACAGTAAGTTAAAAAAAAAAAGGACGGAACACATCTGCTTGCTTTTTGTGGACAACAAATTGTGAGAAAGTTACCACGTGAACTGTCTTTGTAACTTTATTCTACAATAATGTAACTAGACAATATTTTGGGCGTCACTAATCTATTCAAACGATATATTCTAAGTTCAATCACAAAACAAGGTCACGGAACACAGGAAACACTAACAAGCACAAACCCCAAATAAGAAAAGGAGAAATTAATATAACATCACACAACGGGAAATAGAAGATGACAGTTTAGATTAATTTATGTAGTATAAATATAACTACATGTTAATATATTATCTCTTCAGAATGTGTCAGACGCAGATGAAGTTGAGTTTGTCTTCACAGTCCCAGCTCTCCCACAGTCCGTACATGGTTAAAGCTCCGCAGCGTTTCCTTATTGGACACTGGTGGTCCTGACCTCCTGCTTGGGGCCAGGCCTCATCTTCAAGAGGGACACCATTCATCCACATCCAGCGGTCACTCAGGAAACGCAGGCCGATCCACAGCCGCTCAGTGATGTAGTAGGTCTCAGTCTGGGTCAGGAGGAGGTCGGTCATAGAGGTCAGACTGGGGAGATCAGCTTGTCTCTCTCTGCAGTAGCTCAGAGCGTCCTCCCAGGACATCTTCTCCTCCACCACAGTCACATCGATGCAGTAAAAAGTGTAGAAAAGATTGCCATTGCGATCATACCATTTTCCATTCGAATGGATGACTCCGTTGTTCTCTCTGCCTCTACAGTTATTTGGCTGTTCACTTCCCCAGTTCTCGTATGTAACGTGTCCCCCTCTTGACCACTTCCAGGTAGGGGTGCTGGTGGGATCTCGCTGAAGGCCGATCCATCCTGTGGAAATGCTTCCACCTACGTCTTTTTGGAGCTTGTCTATATCATGCTGGCTATCAAAAAAGGAAAGATCAATGTGATGACGTCGACAGTAAGCCTGAGCATCAGTCCAATTCAAACGATGAGGGATATGAATGTGTTTTCCCATAACTCCCTCAAAAGCAATGCAAAAAAGAATGAGAAAGATGATTCTTTCCATGACCACTGCTCTGTAGTCAAAGCTGAGAATGGAAAAAAATCTGTGGCTGTTTCTTCAGTAAGTGGAATTTACGTCATCTAAGGATATCACTTTGCATGGGCTTTGGCTTGTTTATACAAAACGTATTCATGGTAGGATTATTGGCTGAGACACTAGTCTTGTACACATTTGTTTAAAGTGGACGGAGTGATGTCATCAGTTCATGTGAGTAAGAAGCCGAATCATTTTTATCACCTCGATTCCCAACGGTCACTACTGTCTTAACTAAATGTTTATAAAGGAATAAACACTGGTGATGTTGGTGGAAAAATGTCATTGGGTGGCCATGAGTTAGCAATATGTGGGATTGACATCATAAAATCTTAATGCATGGCCAAGATCACCGTATTTTGTTAATCTGACTGAACCTGGATATCTCTTAACTGCATCTGAAACTGTATTCCAATAAACTTGGAACCAAATGTAATAGATATATAATAGATATTTGCAATTCATGGGTTTGATGCTGCAGGTATGTGATGAACTCGGGGAAAACTGCAATCAGACTTTCACTACAATAATTATTGGTGAGTTTTGTTTATCAGTGCTGTTAGTGTCTGTTTTATTTTTTATCACAGTGATATTGTCTTATTATGAACATTGCAATTTGAGGCCTAATAGATCTGAAATTGTAAAGCAGGGGTGTCGAATCCTGGTCCTCGAGGGCCGCAAATCCTACATGTTTTAGATGTTTCCTTCTTCCAATGATCAGGATCGTTATCAGGCTTCTGCAGAGCTTGATGATGAGCTGATCTTTGAATCAGGTGTGTTGGAAGAAGGAAACATCTAAAACATGCAGGACTGTGGCCCTCGAGGACCAGGATTGGGCACCCCTGTTGTAAAGCGAAGGAGAGATTTGTGTTTCGTGTGTGTTTGACATGCAAACTGTGTCTTTTGCTCTCTGTGATGTTAATAATGAACTGTATTCCAATAAACCTGAAACAAAGTGTGCTAGTTTGAAATTTTATTCTGTTGCTCTGAAATTGTGTTTAATCCACCCAAGACTGAAGAAGCATCACAATTTTTCTTTCTTTCTTTTTTTTTAAAATCTATGTTAAGTTTATGTTTTGTAAGCTAATCAGTACTTTTTAGCCAAGACAACAAGCAAGAGACCATAAACTACGTGGATACAAGCAGGAGCCAGCTTTTTAAAAAAAAATTATTTTAGATGAAATCAGCATTAAAATTAATTTCATGCTACTAAAGAAATGATTGTGCTGTAATTGAACTTTAATTAAAAATGTATACTGTAGTACATATGTTACTTCTGCATCGCTGACTGTATTGTGTTTGGAATAAAGCAAAAGAAGCTGAAGTTTGTCAGGATCTTTGGGGTAGCAGGTCATACCTCACTTTAGGTTTGAGGTAGAAGCTTCACAACTAACTGCAACTGCTTTTGTTGATTCTTTCTGTTCTATATTTTTCTGTGATTACAGAAGCTGCCCTCAGATTTGTTGTGGGAATTTTCTATGATCTACATAAAGTTGTCTTTGTCTTGTTTTATTCAAAGCTTTGAAGGTACAGGTCATACAGAATGCAAGCAGTCTGCAGGAGAGTACACGAGTGCAGGCAGCATGGTATCCTTATACATGTACAGGCGTGGCCTTCGCTGCAATGGTGGTATAACAATCTTGTGCTTGATAATCAACAGCCGGGGGTACAGGGTGCACTCATCCACAGACATTAGAAGACTGAACACATTGGATCAGACATCAAAAGTCTAAACACATTAGATGCAACAAGACTGTGTTTCCTACAATCTTCTTGACATGAACAATTTCTTCTTCCTTCTGTACGATCACTAATCTGTTACCTAGAGTTTATGAAAACACATTTCCTCTCATTGGGCCTGTAACCTTTCCACTCAGCTTTAATGAAACTTCATGAAACTTGCTTTGACATTCTTCATGCAGATGCAGTATTTTGCCATTGCAGATTCTTAACTCACCACCACATGGAGCACATGGAGGCCTTGTGCTATATGTAGAACTCATCCACTCCTCAAGCAGTTCTTGGCCTTAATACTGGAGTATAGTTCAGAGGTATTTTGTAAATGAAACACTGATTAAGCACTCGCTTTAGCTCACCTGGTTGAGCTGGTGACCCATGTACAGGGGCTGAAGTCCCAGATGCAGCGGCCATGGGTTCGAATCCTGTTCATTGCCTGTTGCTAAGGGCTGCACTGTTGCCTCGCATCTTTGTGCGTGGAGTTTGCATGTTCTCCCCGTGCAGTGTGGGTTCTCTCCGGGTTCTCCGGCTTCCTCCCACACAGTTCAAAAACATGTTGAGGTTAAGTGGTGATTCTAAATTGTGTGAATGTGAGTGTGCTTGATTGTCTGTCTCTAAGTGTAGTCCTGTGATAAACTGGTGACCTGTCCAGGGTGTCCCCTGCCTTCACCCTGAGTCAGCTGGGATAGACTCCAGCCCCCGGTGATCCTAGTGAGGATTAAGCGGTGTACAGGCAACGGAAACACTGATTAAAAGAAGTGAAAGTCTAAAATGCCACAGTATGTGTTGAGTGAAACCTACAATAGCTTCAGTAAGAAAATTGTATGTTACACTCTGAAATGGGTAAATCAGTACTGA
Organism: Stegastes partitus; assembly: GCF_000690725.1. Taxonomy (NCBI): domain Eukaryota; kingdom Metazoa; phylum Chordata; class Actinopteri; family Pomacentridae; genus Stegastes; species Stegastes partitus. The sequence continues at coordinate 3,649 of NW_007580535.1, read as the reverse complement.
ATGAATAATGATGAAAATATTAGGGCTGGGACTTTAATGCTGTAATTATGATTAATTCATTACAGAAAGAATAATGCGTTTAAAAAAGAACAACACATTTAATCCCACCTTTCTCAGTTGACTAATTTCTGGCACACTGATAACGCCGATGCACACACTCCAGCCCGGTAGGTGGCAGTAATGCACCTGAAGTTCGTTTGCCAGCCATGAAGAAGATGCATTGAGTGATGTCAGCGCACAAGAATTTTTGGTGATAGAAGACGAGACTGCATTGGGTGGCTTTTTGCGGGGTTTATGGGTGGATTTTTTTTTCTTATCAAAGCCTCATGCCACGTGTCCACAGGGGGGGTTTTTGCCAAAATTTGCATAAAGTTTAAATCAAGTCTACTTTATGCAAATGAGGGCGACGCTTCGCCTCGTCGCTCTAAGCTCCCTGCGACGCTCCAGAACATGACGCGGGGCGTTTCACTACACAATGAATGGGAATCGAGAAATAGACAGATCCTGTGGACGCGTACCATGAGTCAACGTGGAAAAAAGCATGGTCGTGAAGAGTTTTTAGACAAAAAGTCTTACAATGTTAAATATGATAGCTATAATTGCACTTTGACTTTGCACTAATCTGTGAATGTTGTAGTAGACAGATGAAAAATGCACAGATAAATATAGACAAAAAATAAACCTTGTTGTTGTTTAAGTTCATCCATCCATCCATATTGGCACAGACCTTGAACCACTGGATGATGTTTCATTCGTACTTCTTCATGCTTCGCTGACCAGCTTTGGGTGTCATTTGTTATGTAAATAGATTGAATGTCGTGCAAATCTCTGTAGTGAGGGCAGGGTATGAGGTACAAATTTGAGAGAACTCATCATTAGAGAGAAAGAAAATATGTCTTAGTCCTACTTAGCCTTTTATTTTTTATTTTAGCTTGAAGGGGATCTCAAGCTTTAGCAATGTAAGTTTTTATTAGACATGGCTCATGCGATAAAATGTATTTATGGATCATAACATACTGAGAAGGACAAATTGTGAAGAAACTGATTGTTTACTGTCACTGTCACTTTATTCTACAACATCACCAGATGATATTGTGAAAATCACTGATCTATTCAAAACAATGACAATGTTTTCTCATTTAAACCACAAAACAAGGTCACGAAACACAGGAAACACTTCACCTGACAAGTACAAACCTCAAAATAAGACAAGCTGAAAGAAATATACCATAACAGAAAAGCAGATTTGAAGATGATAGTTTAGATTAATTTATGTAGTAAAAAGATCACTATATCTACATGTTAATGTATGTTATCTCTTCAGAATATATCAGATGCAGATGAAGCTGAGTTTATCTTCACAGTCCCAGTTCTCCCACAGTCCCTCTTTGGTGAAAGCTCCACAGCGTTTCCTGATTGGACACTGGTGGTCTTGACCTCCTGCTTGGGACCAGGCCTCATCTTCCAGAGGGTCACCGTTGATCCACATCCAGCGGTCACCCAGGAAACG
>NW_007580535.1:0-1064 GCF_000690725.1 Stegastes partitus | reverse complement strand
GGGTTGAAGGTATTGTCCAATGTACTCCAGGCCCTGTGGATTCTTTGTCTGTTATAGAGGCGACCACATCAGGTGATAAGCTGAACAGGAGGTATTTTCACAAATGAATACTAAACTGAATAAAGTAAAGTGCAAGTCCAAAAGGAAATATGTTTGGAATACGTTCCAAAAAAAATTTTAAATAATGCAATTCTTCATTTTATTTGCCTCACATATTCCTGTTAAAGCAATGATGTTGTTTTTAGAATGAAGCCATAATACCGGGTGGAGTGTTTTTGTCCTCAATGCTCACTCTGTGTGATAGTTGCTTACTTGCTTTTTTTCCCCATTTATTGATGTTTTTGAGGGTTAGAGAATCATTAAAAACATTTTCCTGAATCAGACTCCAGTGGACATTCAGTCATATTTATTGTTAATTTACACAAACACTGCACACAGTATTACATATTTGACATCGTATATTCTGACTCACACAGTTCTGACGTATCATTCAGGATTCATGAGAGGAGTGTGAAAACAGACTTGATGTAAAATCAGGACAGACTGCGATCAGCTCATCATAACAGTATTTACATAGCAAATGCATGATTTTTTTGTAGGTTAAATGGGATGCTCAACTTAAACAAGACAACTTTTGGTACATCTGAACAAACCTTGCAGACTTCAATGGACTTACTCGCGTAATAACACTAATAACACTATTAACACTAGCAACAAACCATGACAGTTGGAGAAAGGAGAAGTTTTCATTCATTTATAGATCATAGCAAACTGAAAAGATGAAATTGTGAACAAGTTTACATGTAAACTGGAACTATATTTGTCACTAAAGAGTTTTTAAAAAAAAAATCACTGATCTATTCAAATGTCCTGACAATGTTTTCTCATTTAAATCACGAAACACTTCACCTGACAATATATCAGTATATATACATGTTGATATGTTATTTCTTCAGAATGTGTGAGACGCAGATGAAGTTGAGTTTATCTTCACAGTCCCAGTTCTCCCACAGTCCCTCTTTGGTTAAAGCTCCACAGCGTTTCCTGATTGGACACTGGTGGTC
>NW_007580534.1:7458-14495 GCF_000690725.1 Stegastes partitus | reverse complement strand
GTCTGAGGAACAACATAGATGGAAACTTCCTTGTAATGAAATCCAAACGGGACCAGCAGATCGGCAACGTGCTGCTCCGTGTAGCAGCCATCCTGATACTCCGGCAGGTTGCTGATCAACAACACCTTGTAATTAAGTGAAGCCAGCTGAAAAAGGAAAAAACAAACTTGACACTTTAGGTCAGCTTAGAATCTGAGATGAAGGGAAGTGCACTCGCTGTAGACATTACATGAGAAGGAGAACTTTCTCAGATAATGCCGACTCTGAAAACTGAAAACAGCTTTCATGGAAATGTGTAAAGTGCAGTTAGAGAGAACGTACTTTTGATAACTGCATGTGGACCGGCTTCAGAACCGCTGTGAGGGAAAATCAAAGCAAAGAGTGAAACACAGCAAAATAGGAATTGTGACAACAGGCAGAGATGTTTGGGATTTCTTGGGTTTCTTACGGATTCGTTCTTTCAGCAGATGTTTTTCTATCTCGTCCCCGACAGTCAGGCTGCGAACAGCAACTGGAGAAGACGTGGTCGATTCTGCAGCTGCTGGTTGGGTTTTAACAGAAGCAGCAGCTTTAGTTGTCGTCGATGAAACACTGGTTGTTGATGCTGCATCCTTTTGGGGTGTTGGGGCATCTTCAAAGGAGGAAATGTAACTTAGATGGATAGTGGCAATTCTAAAGATCCCCACAGTGGCTCGGATCTGAATTAATCTCTCAGTGTTTTCAGAAGCAAACCCGAATATCTGAAGCCCACAAAGTGTGATTCGGGCCAATCCTAGTTTGTCGTATATCAATGACGTGTAGGTTGGCAAAAGACCAGATACCTATTGAGTTTAGGACCACACATCCAAGTGGCCTGGGTCGCATTTGAAAAAATCTGATCTGTGTTGTTCAGACTGTCATGAAAAGATCAGATACAGGTCGCAAAGGGGCAAAAACATTGGATTTGGGTCACTTTAGCCTGCTGTCTGAACGTGGCCTTCGTCATGGCGGCCTGTTGCTCCATAAACCCCCACAATGCTCTCCACTTTCCAACACAGAGGCACGGATCCAAATTTTCAACAGTCTTTTAAACCCACAGTCGACTGTGTAATCGATTGATGATTGACTAATCGTTTAAACAAATCAAGTACAACAAATGTTTCTCTATATGCATTTATCACGAGGTTAAAGAAATGCTGTCCAACTAAACTTGGGCTTGAGTTTGAAAACTCTGCTTGGAGGTCATGAACCTCCTCAGAGTCTTGGTCTTGTCCCTGCTAAACTCCCACAATGCTCTCTGCTGCCAACATGAACGGTAGTCTGAGTGGTGCCTCCTCTGGTCTCTACAGGATTAAACAGTAAGAGGCTCCACCTGGTGGAACAACCAGGTACTACAGCTGGTCTGTGGTACATTTACTGACATGCATTTCCTTCTTCGTCTGCCTTATCTGGAACATATTTTAAACGGGTTAAAATATGAACCAAATGAACTGATAACCTGGTAATAATAAAGAGTCCTACCAGGAAGACACAAACAGCAGCTGCTGCCACTGTCACTGTTCTGCTGCCAGAAATACTCAATCCAAAACTGAAAGTAGGACCCAAAAAACACCCAGTCATCTCACATGAATTGGCTCTCGGGTCTTTTCATGGGATTTGTTGGCTTGAAAAACACTGAATATGTTTATCCATTTTCCACGTACCTTTTCCATTAGTTCTGGTCTCCACCTCTCTGACTGTCTGCTCTGCCTCCAAAGCAGCTTCAGCTGAGCTTGTTGCAGTCTGCTGCTGGACTTTCAAAGCCTCTGTCTTCGGGTCCAGCCCTCGTGCAAGGGGTTTAGGATCTGGTGTTGTGATTTGCTGGACCTTTGATGGACTTTTGACCGAGGTTTCTGGAGCTTTAATGGCAGGCTGTGGTTTCTGAGGTGGACCAGGAGGAGGTCGAGGTGAAGATCCTGCTGATGTGGTCTCAACTGTACTGGTTGGTGGATGAGGCTCACTGGATTTGTTTGGCAAGGCCTTTGTATCTGTCACTTTTTCACTTTTGCCCTCAGCAGAACCGACAACCTCCATGGGTTCTGCTCCTCCTGGTTCCCCGAGCTCCAATGGTTCACCATGTTTGACCCCTTTTGCTTCAACAACAACTTTGCTGAGTTCTGCCTGGTGCTTCACTTCAGAAGCTGTTGAACTTCCTGCTTCAACTGTTGCTACCACAGATTCTTGAGCACTGGTTTCAGATGTTTTTGGAGCAGGTTTTTGCTCAGAAACACCAGCACCAGGCTTTGTTTTTAGTTTCTTGAACTTGTTGGATCCCACAGCCTCTGAAGCTCCTTTTCTCGCATCAACAGATTTCACAACTCGTTTTGCGGTCACTTTGCCCGTTTTCACCTTTTTGACAATTTGCTTGGTTGGTTGATTCTTTGCTTTGGAAACCAAGACTTTTGCCTTAGCGACAAGTTGGCCTGCTCTGGGTTTCTTGGCTGCAGAAGGTAGAGACGAAGATGTTCCAGTGGAGGCGGATTCAGTTTTCTGAGGTCTGGAGACGGCGGACTTCGCAGGTTTTCTGTGAACAACAAAGTTACATGAGGTCAAGTGGGATGAAAATGTGAGAAATTCTTTACTGTAAGACAGAACAGTCCTTCACAGGGTTTCTTCCATCTGGTAGCAGCTGTTTGTTTAGAAAAGAACAAAATGGCAGCACGTCACTCTGCTTGTCTGCATGCTGACTGAATGTTACTCGTGATAGTCGTGTTTTTTTGTTTGAAACTATACACCTATCCGTGAGTGAGTAGAGTTGTTTTTACAAAACAGCATGTTTTAATCTGAGCCTTTATAAACTAACTCGATGGTTCTAAGTGGTTCAGGCTGTGGTCACTGAGCTCTGTGAGCAGTGATTGTGCACACATCTTATAGCAAACCAACTGACATGCTAAGTTTCGGGACCGCACGTGAACAGAGTCCCTCTTTGATTTTTTTCACCATCCCTGGAAGAACTGGATGACCTTCTCTGGTTTCACCGGTCTGGACCACTCTCCCAGGATGGACCATGGGGCTGTGCACCTGACGGACCTGATCTGCAGACGCGCCGGTTGCTTCTGACGGGTCTAATTTTCCTCATCGTAAAGGAAAGTGCTTTCTTTTGGCTTTTACACTGGTGCTTTAAACTATTTTCGTACTGTTTTCGTCCAGGCTAGTCCTGATTTAAACTAATTTATCCACAGCCCCGCTGCACCGGCTTTCCTTCCTGTTTACGTGCAATGTCACTCATCATCATCACCTTCTCAAGGGAGGGAAAATCCTGGACTAGATTCCTACGGAGCTGACCTGGATTCAGTCTTGAGCTTGTTTTTGGCTGCCTCTTTTCTTGACGTGGTACTGCGCCATTCCCATTGAAAGGATTAAAGCGATGGATCATCTGCTGTTGTTCTCGCTTCTTGCTGCACTTTGCTCATTGACTTTATCCAGTTCTGGCGCCGGTTCCCACGGGAACGAAAAATCCCATCCGGTGCTTCCTGAGCTGGACAAAGTTTATAGAGGCACCAGCGAATCTGGCAGTACGGACTCACTTGGCAGTGCCAGACTTTGCATCATTCCCCTGTTCTTTGCTGCTTCTGTGGATTTGATCAGTCTGGCTAGTGTCATGAGTCTTCAAGACAACTTTAACTTTTCTCCAAATGCTCTCCAGGATCTTTTATCTGATGTAAAAAACCTCAAACGATAGGTACAAGAGCAAACTTCTCAAACAAAGGTGTCTAACAGCTTTATTATTGCTGATTTCTGGGAATGTCCAGCCCAATCCAGGTCCAGAGTCTGCAAAAAATTTTGACACCCCAGCAGATTTTAAAACAAGATCTGGTCTTGGTTTATTTCATTTGAACGTACGCAGTCTGATTGCTAAAATGGACATGGTTTGTATATGGGCACAGTCAACTAGTGCAGATGTTATTGTCTTATCAGAAACATGACAAACCAAATCTGTTTCTGACGGAGATATTCATATTGATGGTTTTAATGTATATCGGACTGACCGTCTCAAAAGACGTGGGGTTGTTGCAGTCTTTACAAAGAAGACATTTCCGGTGAATGTTCGACTCTCTAAGGCAGTGAGCAGGCAGTTTGAGTTTTTAGGATTGGATCTTGAGGTGTCTAGATCCCTACACGTAACTGTTGTTGGACGCTATAGGACACCATCAGCTGATAGTGGTGCTCTACCCTCTTTAATGCAGCTCATCGCTGGCTTGAATTTTAATGAAGTAGTAGTCTTAGGTGATGTAAACTGGAATTGGTTGTCACCAGTATCTGACGACTGCAAAGCTTCCTGTGATTCGTTAAACTTGTTTCAGATTGTTGATAGTGCCACAAGACCTAGCATGAAGGCTCCTGATAAGTCATCTTTAATTGATCTTATCATAACAAATATTCAACACCATCTATATTTGCTCATGACATCACTGTGTCATTGTAACTGTTAGATACACAAAAATTCCAAAATCCAAACCTTCCATTATTATCAAGCGTGATATGAAGCACTTCTCTGAACAAGGGTTCCTTCATGATCTGTTTCACTTTGAATGGGACAAAATCGGTCTTATTGCTGACGTGGAAAACGCCTGGAAATTCTTTTATGATGGTTTTACTGACCTTGTTAATAAGCATGCTCCTCTCAAACGATAGAGAGTTAAAGGACAGAACAATCCTTGGTTCACTTCTCATTTCGCAGACTTGCTTCATGAGCGAAACCTTGCTTGCGCAGAAGCCAGAAAAACTGATAGCAGCACTGACTGGCTGCAGTTCAGGTAGCTTTGAAACTCCTGTACTGTCACGATCAGGAACGCCAAAGCTGATCATTTCCTTTCCCAAACCTCCAAAAACTTGATCGATCCTTCAAATTTTTGGAAAACTATCAAATCTTTGGATGAGAATCATACTGTTGCTGAGTTGCCACCTTGCATTGTGAAAGATTTGATCCAAATGTCTGATAAGGCAGAAATGTTGAGTTGTTTTAATGAACAATTACCATCCCATCTCCAAACTGTCTGTCTTGGCCAAGGTTCAGAAACAACTCATCAGTAATCAATTCAAGGAATTTCTTAACAGCAACAATATTTTATCTGATTATCAATATGGTTTTAGGAAATCACACAGTACAACTACTGCAGCTCTAAAAGTCAGAAATGACTTCATGGACTCTCTTGACAGTGAGCATCACTGTGCAGCTCTTTTCATTGACCTGTCCAAAGCCCTTGATACAGCTGATCACACACTTCTTAAACAAAGACTTCTCAGAATCGGACTTTCCCTGCTGTTTTGCTGATTATGTTTCTGATCTCTGCTGATATGCTGATTACTTATCGTCAATATGTAATCACCACGTATTATGAGGAAGATGTCTGTGTGGATGCTGTTGTGACCTTGTCTGTCTGTCAGTTGTGCTGCTGCCTGTCTTGGCCAGGACACTCTTGTAGAAGAGATTTTTAATTTCAAACAGCCTTTTCCTGGTTAAATAAAGGTTAAAAATGAAAGAAAGAACTCAATGTCACGTAAATAAAACCTTCAGCGTTTAAAGGAAGTAAATTCTCCTTTTGTGCAAGTTCTGAATGTAAGATTTGTTGTTGTTGTTATTAATTGTGTAATTTTATTTTAAAATAAAATTGAGGCGCAACAGATTTTGTGTCTGGAGGTAAATTCCGAAAGTGAAAGTATCAAGAAAAGAAAATTCTGAATGTATTGACAGAAAATCTCCAAACATTGAAGATACCAGATGCACAAGCAGCAATATAATGTTTTTATAACAATATAAAAATCATAAACAAGATAAAACCCCCACGACTGGTCAAGAACAGTCCATGTGAAGCACAGCTTACTGCTCAGGAGGACTCTTTGGCTCCTCTGCAGAAGGTGGAAGAGGCTTCTCAGGATCAGCGTTCTGTGAATAAAGATGAACTCTGGATGAATACAGATGTTGACACACTGCAGCAGACAGATGTGAATATTTCCGTGGACAGACACAGAAAGACAGAAGAGCTGTGATACCTCCTGTCTGACCACAGACACTGGCATTCCTTTCATGTCGATGGTCTTGAGTCTCCTCAGTTTCTCAGCGTCTTCGGTTTTCTCGTAACGCACCATCGCCTACATCAACACAAACACAACAAACACACATGGATTGGTCTGAAGAGTGCAAAGATGAGGATTTTGGTGACTTTAGATCAAGCAGCATGACTCTCGTCCAGGAAGTTTACAGATTTGGTTGTTTTGTTATTTCAGTTCATACAGAGATGCTTTACAGAAATGCATCACTCATACCCCTTATCCACCAAGAAGAACCAGATGCTAGTTCTGTGCTGGTGCTAGGGCCAGTGCTTGGTTGGTTCAAGTCTGGCACCTCCCAAGAACCTGTTTGCTTTTCCGTCGGCAAGGAGCCAAGTTAGAGCCACGCCATACGTCACTGCATACGTAGCCGTTTACCGAACAACGCTCACGCCACACAGAAGTCCACACAGGACTCCAGACTAACTTTTTCACCGGTGCAACCAACTTTCTCACTTGGTCGCACTTCCCACCTTGTCACAGGCAAAACATATGACTTGCTGAACATTTTCTTATCGATAGACTCTACAATTTACCGATGTTCCCTGAATGCCCCACGCTGCAGGCTGTGGTAGCTGCTGTTGGTGGCTGTGGTGCTCAGACTGGTGTGCGACCAAAGATGACTTTAAAAAGAGTAAACTAGGGCGTTCTGACGTCAGATTTGTCCAAGATGAAACCCAGTGATTTTTCCTCATGTGGTCTTTTCTATGAGGAGAATAAACAATGCAAGTATGTACACTCCATTTTTCATGACAAGACCTCATTTCTAAGCGTAAATACCGCAGGACACCAAAGTATAAAGTATAAAGTACTGTTTTGCACCACTGTGGTGCTGCTGGTTGGACAGGGTTGTAGCGGACAGTTTGTGCAGAACTTTCGTGTGTCCTGGGACTCATTCCAATACATCTGTGATCAGACCAGAGACATCCTGGTAAAAAACAACAAAAATCCCCGCTTGTGTGTCCCAT
>NW_007580534.1:4655-5343 GCF_000690725.1 Stegastes partitus | reverse complement strand
GGAATTTTTGTGATTGTCTGAAAACAGACATGTATTTTAACTAAACTTGACAGCAACTTTTTAATATCTTTAGAAGTGTACAGAGAGTTCCTCACAGTCGAGTGAGAAGCACTGCGACATTAGCCGACTGTTTGGATTGTGTTTACATGATGGTTTAGAAGTCAAACATTGGCCAGAAACAGGCATGAAAACAAGAATCATTTCTCTATGTGGAAAATCATTGAGGAAATGAAATTCTTTATAATTACAGGTCACAGCTTGAGTTTAGGTGGAACAAGAGTTTCAGAAAGTTACACCATCATGAAAAAGGTTCAAGTTTTCCATCAGTTATTTATAACAGTGAAGATTTGATATGTGCTTGACTCATTACAGCATGGCTTCTAGCGCCTGAAAATCAGAAATCCAGTATCTCTAAATATAATATATTGTGCATCCCTGTCCAGTTCAGGACACACAACTGGTTGAAAGTTGTCCAGAAGATGATCATCTCCACAAGAAGCCACAGAAGATCACTGCTGTAAAGGCTGGCTGCTGGCAAACTGTTGTGTCGAAGCATGTCAATGGAAAGTTGACTAGAAAGAAAAAGTGCAGCAGGAGAAGGTGCACAAACAACAGGAATGATCACAGCCTTGACAGGATGGTCAAGAAAAGTCAATTCAAGAACTTGGGAGAGCTTCCTGAGGACTGA
>NW_007580534.1:0-3160 GCF_000690725.1 Stegastes partitus | reverse complement strand
TCTTTTTTGAGGGGAGTCGGCTTGAGTGGGATCCTGTAGCTTTTGTGATAACTTACCGAAGACAAAGTGCTCGCTGGCTGCACTTTATTGACTCGAGGCTGGGCTAAGATGTTGGATGGGTGTTGGTGCAATTGCAGTGTATTCCTCATCATCTTCACCTCCAGAAAAAGGTCTTTCCTTTACATTTCTTCCTTGACACGATACCTACATGTCCTACGTGGAAGTATCTGTGTTTGGCTTGCTAGCTTATTTCAAGAGGTTAAATTAGCTTGCGATAGCTAAAGCTTGAAGCACCCTCCACACTTCATGCACGATGATAGCAAACAACGCCAATCTGTTTGTTTTAAATGAAAATGTCACTGGTAAGCATTCCAACCATTCAATCTATGTGTAACTGAGCCGCCCTACCCTAACTAGAGTTTAAAAACCATCATTGAAAAATCCCACAATCTGTGTTCATGAATGTGTCTAACAGGCACTGCAGGAGACGGCCGTTTCGTTTTTTCCTTGTTTTTCTTAGATATTTTCTACTTTTCTTTTTATCTTTATATATTCTGAGGATACTTGTAACTTTAAAGCACCCGCTGGAGCCAGGATCCTCACTTTTTCTTGAGAGGAGCTCCTGGCTCTAAAGCCGATGCCACAGGCTGGAATACGACATGTCATCCCGGCTGAGCTGAGAAGACGTTACTGGGGCAGCAAGGCTGGCGCTTGGCTAAAGGCTAGGCTAACAGACCGGAGGCGTTTCGAACCATCAGTCCCGACGGTAATTATGGGAAACGTAAACGCCTTGCAGAACAAGATGGACGAGCTGTCGGTGCAGATCAACCAGCGTATCTACCGAGAGTGCAGCTTGACACCGGACGCTACCGTGGACCTGCCGGGCTTCGCTACAGTGAGAGCGTACAGAGATACAAAAGCATGCGGAAAAAGCAGAGGTGGGGGTCTCATCATGTGCATTAACAACTGCTGGTGTAACCCAAGTCACGTTTCTGTCAAGGTGGTTCTGTGTTGTCGGGATTTAGAACTGTTAGCCATTAGCCTGCAGCCATATTACTTGCCACGAGTGTTCAGTCACGTGATCGCGATGTGTGTTTACATCCCCCCCCCCGAGTGCCAATGCAGCCGCTGCCTGTGAGAAGATTCACTCAGTCACAGCAAGGCTGCAGACCCAACATCCAGAGGCACTCATCATCAACTCTGGGGACTTCAATCACACCACACTGAACTCTGCCTTGCCTACTTTCCACCAGTTTGTGAACTGCCCCACCAGAAAAAAATGGATGCTGAAGTCCTGTGCTGCTCAACTGGGGGAGTCACTACAGCACATCTTCAACCTCAGCCTGCAGCTGGGGACAGTGCCCACCCTCTGGAAGACACCCTGCATCGTTCCGGTGCCAAAAAAGACCCAGCCCTGCGAGCTGAATGACTACCAACCGGTGGCACTCACTTCATACCTGATTAAGACGCTGGCACGGCTCCTCCTCCACCTCCTCAGGCCCCACATTCAACACACCCAGGACCCTCTACAATTTGCCTCCCGGGCAAATGTTGGGGTGGGTGTTGTGCTATACCTCCTCCATCAAGCCCACTCACACCTGGACAAGGGAAGCGGCACTGTGAAGATTCTTTTTATGGACTTCTCAAGTGCCTTTAATACCATCCAGCGCCCGCGACTGCGGGGAAAGTTAGAAAGGATGGGAGTAGACTCGTGCCTGGTGGACTGGATCTCCAACTACCTCACTGACAGACCACAGTATGTCAGACTGAAGGACACCACATCTGACACTGTGGTCAGCAGCACAGGGGCCCCTCAGGAGACAGTAGGGGCCCGTCCCTTGTACACCTCGGATTTCTGTTCCAACTCGGAGCTGTGCCACATACAGAAGTCCGCCGATGACACAGCCATCATGGGGTGTATCCAGGATGACAGAGAGAGTGAGTCCAGGAGTTTGGTGGACGACTTTGTTGTCTGGTGCAGAGAAAACCACCTGCAGCTCAACGCCTCAAAGACAAAGGAACTGGTCATAGACTTCAGGAAATCTGGACCATGCCCACGACCAGTTCGGATTGAGGCACATGAGCTTGAACTTGTACAAAACTACAAGTACCTTGGGCTGTGGCTGGACAACAAGTTGGACTGGACGTGCAACACAGACTACCTGCACAAGAGGGGACAGAGCAGGCTGTACTTCCTGAGAAGGCTCCGGTCGTTCAACATCTGCAGGAAACTCCTGCAGATGTTCTACCAGTCGGCGGTCGCCAGCGTCATTTTCCATGCCGTGGTGTGCTGGGGCAGCGGAACATCAAAAAGGGACGCATCGAGGCTGGACAAATTCATCAGGTGGGCCAGCTCTGCAGTGGGCATGAAACTGGACTCCTTGGTGACAGTGGCAGAGAGGAGGACACTGAACAACCTGCTGGCCATCATGGATGATGCCAGCCACCCTCTGCACACTGTCATCATGGCCCAGAGGAGCCAGTTCAGCAACAGGCTGCTCCTCCCCAGGTGCAAAACCAACAGGACCAAAAACTCCTTTGTTCCCCGAGCCATCAAACTGTTCAACTCTGAGCTCGGGGGGGGAGGGGGAGGAGCAGCAAGCGGGGAGAGGTGGGGAGAAAGGGATGAGGAGTGAGGACATCGGGGTGAGATAGAGCATCATGCTCTATCACCGGACTGTGTGGAATATTTAGGTACTTGGGCAATTTTGTTATTGTATCCATTATTATTATTATTATTATTATTATTATTACAAATGTTGTGTTGGTGTTGTGTTGTTGTCGCTGGCGCAATTTCCCTGAGGTTTCCACCGAAGGGATCAATAAAGTTCTATTCTATTCTATGTCTTGCAACATGCTGGTGGAATCCCTGACCAAATTAGAAATCATTGCAAATCTTGACAATGACCGATACAGACCTGTGGTTTTTTAATTTATCCTGAATGACAGATACCGACATAGAGTTAGCTATAACTTCCATGTTTGAAAAAGTTTGGCACAGAATGTTAAATTTGAATAAATTACAATTAGTTTCAGGGTTAAATACTTTCTCCTAGAGATATCAAGGATGTCAAAGTTCCTACTGACTGAAATCTGTAATAATAATCGATACATAAAAAAAGCAGTTTACAGAAATCAAACAGGCTTGAAAGTAGAAGAA
>NW_007580533.1:3506-12305 GCF_000690725.1 Stegastes partitus | reverse complement strand
TGTCTCTCAGCACAGTGTCCAGAGCCTGGAGGAGATACCAGGAGACAGGCCAGTACACCAGGAGACATGGAGGGGGCTGTAGGAGGGCAACAACCCAGCAGCAGGATGCTACCTCGTCCTTTGTGCAGGAGGACCAGGAGGAGCTCTGCCAGAGCTGCAGATTGACCTCCAGCAGGCCACTGATATACATGTTTCTGCTCAAACTGTCAGAACCAGACTCCATGAGGTGGTCTGAGGGCCTGACGTCCACCAGTGGGCTTGTGCTTACAGCCCACACACAAGTGAGCCTGACTTTGACTTGTCTGGAGGAATTTCCACTGAAGTTGGATCAGCCTGTGATGTGATTTTCCACTTTTCGCAGCTCCAAGGCTCTGGAATTCTTTGCTGCTGCTAGTCAGAGAAACACCATCACTGTGCATTTTTAAAACCTGTCTGAAAACTCATTTTTATGCCCTGGCCTTCAACCAGGCATGAGACTCCTGTTTTACTGTTTTTACTGTTCTTATTGTCCTTCAATGATTTCATTATAATTTTATTGTATTTTGCATTTTAGATGTTTTAAATTGTTTTATATTTTGTGTTCAGCACTTTGTTTCGACTTTTGTTGTGTTTAAGTACTTGAAAAACAAAGCTGAGTTGAGTTCTATTTTGAGTGTGATTCCACATCCAGACCTTCATGGCATAATGTTGATTTACAATGATCATTTTTATGTTATTTTGTTCTCAACACAATCCACTATGTAATGAATAAAGATTTTTAACTGGAATGTTTCATCCATAGAGATCTTGGATGTGTTCCCTTGATTTTCTTGAGATATATATTTTAAATGTTTTTGTATGGAGCTGAATTGTTTTGTTAAATTACACATAATATTGAGCAAATACAATCCAATGTTTAATTGTAATACAGTTATTTTTGAAGTTTTCACAGTTTCGTGCTGACAGATGTTCAGTGTTTTGTTTCTTTTTTTCTTTCAGGATTATTTGTTTTTGCAGAGTAGAAACTTATTCTTACAGTCGCTCTATGACTCAGCTGTATTTATGTCTTAGTTTCTGAAGCTTTACTGGTGCACCAGTTTACCTGTAGTCACTGGGAGGCTGTAGAGGACAAACAGCCAGAATCCAAACCCGCTGAACAGATCCATTTCTTCCTGAGAACAAAATTTTAAAAAAAACATTCAGTTGTTTTAGTTTAATCTAAACTTAATTCAGAAAAAATGAATTCAGAATAAGGATTTCCCCCCATGGGCCACTTATCTGACCTCTCAGCCCACATCTTTAAAATAATCTGAGATATTTGTCTAATAAATAATATTTTACAGTCACCCCATTTCTCAACTGGAAAGCAGCAGAAAGATCTGCATCAATTCAGATCAAGCAAAGAATCTCAAACACAGGAACTGAAAGGAAGAATTCAGTCATAATGTGCTGCAGTTCAGTGATAAAGTACAGAAACAGTTGATATCAGTGTGATTCCTGACATATGTGAGGTTTTTATTAAACCAAAGACACAACAGCCGACATGATCCACGCTTCGTTTGTTCTGTCACAACTGAATTGTTAAACATATCAGGCAGCAGTAAACCAGAAAAAAATAGAAGAATAAAAACATGTAGTCGTACAGCAACTTCTTCAAAAAGTCATGATTTCATTTCTGTCACATTGTGATTTTAATATAATTTGAAGTCAGCTTACCTTTGAACAAAGCTGCTCTCAGTCCGTCCTGAAAAACTTTGACCTCTCTATGATCCTTTATGATTTCATATCTGGATAAACCTTGATGTGATTGGTCGTTTTATTTTTTATGACTCACCTACGAGTTAAATATTACCACATGAGACTACGGCTCAACCAACTGTTGTGACAATGACTGTGCAGAGGTTATTTCTGGAGCACCTTAGTCTGTTTTCTTTTTTTTCTTTCTTTTTAACATTTTCTAGCTTTAATTTTACATGACAATTTGCATTAGCTTTAAAATGTTTACAAAAGAATTTCATATGTAACACTGAAATGACTTATTTCATGGCATTATGTGGGTTATATGTTCTTGTGTTCTGATATCATATCAATTTAAAAACAAACAAACAAACAAAAAAAAACCAACAGAATTTTGAGCAGGTTTTGACAGATGAGCAGATCTGTTGTATTTACTAAACAGCAGCCCGTTGGTTCTAACTGTTTAAATGCACACAGTCACATTTTATATTAAACAAATTACACATCACCCAGAAAACACAAGATGTGAAACAAAAAACTGATCTATTTGGCCACAATGAGCAGAACCATGTCTGGAGGAGAGAAGGTGAGGCCTTTAACCCCAAAAACACCAAACCTACCATCAAGCATGGAGGTGGCAGCATCATGCTCTGGTTCTGTTCTGCTGCCAGTGGACCTGGAGCTTTACTCAAAGTACATGGAACCATGAAGAAGGAGGAGGATCACCTCCATGTTCTTCAGGAAAACCTAAAATCAGCAGAACTGCTGATAGGAACTGGGGGCACATTTAAATTCCAGTTTGTTTCCAGACTGGTCTCCTCTCTGCTCTGTGTAGACACTGCCTGCAGATCAGCCTAAAACCTCAAGTCTTGTCAAATGCAATAAGAAGTAAATACATTTTTGATTTCTACAGGATCTGGTTTGAGCAAATGGTTTATTTTTGGTAAAATTTCAAAGGGGACGTGTAGAATCACACCCTTTTCTGTTTGTTTCAGATAAACGGTGGAATTCTGAAATTCAAAAAAAAATGCTAACAATAATAATAAAAACACGTTTTACAAACCTGTCAGCAGGTTTTGTTGTTCAAAGAGTTAACAAACAGCTAACAGGCTGTTTCCAAATCTGATCTGTTTTCCACTTGTTTTCTTTATTATTAACATACCGTTGATCTATTTCCTTCTGGCCGACACTTTGTCACACATACCAGCAACAAGCATTGTTGTAAAAGTACACGTGACTTTATGAAGGACTTTAACCCTGAAGCAGCACGACAGGTAAGCAGCAAGAAAACTCTGTGTTTGTCTTTTTATTTACAACATCCATCTTTCCTTTTGTGAAATGAAATCCGGTCACATGTTGATGTATTTTCTTCACTACATTGATGATTTTTTAATATTTTGGAGTCACTGTGGTGAACAAGAAAACACTGAAAGCTTTTAAAGCTGAAAAGTTTCAGAAGAGATTCTTCTTTCAAACACGTCAACGTGATGATTGATGTGGTTTTATCTGAATATTCTTTCTTTTGCTGCTGGTTTGTTGCTTGTTTCCTTTTTTTCTGTCTACTAAAAACATTCTGCAAATGTTGGTCCAACGGTGAAGCCATGTTGGACTCAAGTTGGAACAACAGTCAAGCAAGAAGAAGTCAGGGACTGTTGTGCTGAACTGCAGGCAGTGTCCACAGGAAGTGCAGGACACTCCAACTTATGACCAGCAGACTTTTTCATCTTTCCAAAAGACCTTCAGAAAAATCTATGAAAAAAACAGAATACTGATTGTTTGGGATTTTTTTTTGGTGCCAAAGCTGCATGTGTTTCAATGATTCAATCATAGAAAACTAGGACTTATAGGAATCACTGGAAACTGAAGACTGCTGTGATTAAACGTACAAACTCTTTACAAGTGTATGTAAACTTTTGACTGATTTTAACATCTTAAAAAATTGAACTACCACTTCTCAATGTTTAAATACACACAGACATATTTTTTAATCAGTAAATTAAATGTCACACAGAAAACGTTATATAGAAATTAAACTGAATCTTTATTTAATTTTTTAAAATCATTTTTTTACTGAGAAACAAAAGAGAATTCAAATGAAAACAACAAAAATATCCAAAGAACACACATCATAACTCTACAAGTTTAAACACTAAATTTTAAGAGCTGATGTTTCCATTTTCCTAAAGAGCTTCATCATCTTATGAAAAAAAGTCCAACAAATGGAAGAAGGGATCCAGAGTTTGANTGAGCTGTTGTGAAGAAAATACAACACACTGATAAACACAGAACAGTGATATATTAAGATGGCAAACAAGATTCAGTTCAGATCAGATATTTTCTTCCCCAACGTTCTTTTCTTTCAAGCATGAAACACTGTTTAAGATTAACTGCATTGTGAAAATACAAACACAACATAATATTCAGTGTGTCCACAGCACAGATTTAAACCTAAAAACTGTCAATATCATCATCAAGGAACACCAGAGTTTTTCACTGAAATATGCAGGTTTTTATTTCTCTTCTCTTTGTTTTGTTTCTCTGTGTGAAGATGCAGTAAAACAAGAACCTCATTTCTAAATATATTTGCAGTCATTTTGAAAAATCTAAATTTTCATTTTTATCTGTGAACATCAGATGAACTTTTATCACTGTCGTTTGATTCATTTCTTCATTTTAGCTTCATCAACCAAGAGCTTTGACACAAAATGCATTTTTGAATATAACAAACACAGTTGTGACTCACTGGTTTTGTTTTGCCTTGGTTTCCAGTTAAAAAACGCAACTGCATGAGCAAGCATGAGGCCGAAAACACTGAAGGTGATGGAAGCAGCACAGTTAGACGAGTCCTCGAAGAAATCATCTGAAACCATGAAAACACTGCAGTTACAAATCCCCAAACCTTAACTGTTCTCAGCTGGAACGCATCATTTCTGTCATTAGTTCTACCTGGAACATGAATCCTTGTCTCCCTGGTCTGGTTGATGTTGTTCTGCTGGACTCTGCAGGTGAAGGTGTTGCTGTGTCTCTTCTCCACAGTCACTCTGCTGCTGACAGTATAGAGGTCATCAGGACCTCTGACTGTCTCTGGAGGTCCAGCAGAGAGGAACTTTCCCTCACCGTCCAGCCACAACAGCTCAGGCTCTGGATACCAGCCTGCAGACTCACACTGCAGCACCACTGAACTGCTGCTTCTGTCGAGTCCTGCTAAACTGATCTCAGGTGAGGAGGCAGAACCTGGAAATGTGAGCGGTAACACCTGAAACAGTTGCACATTCTTGTAGCAGAAACTTACATTCTGCTTCATCTCATTTTAATGGTTTTAAGATGCAGAAAATAAAGTGCAGAATCTTTACATTTATCAACAAAAACTGAGCATGTTATTGGTGCTGTTCTGTTCTTTGTATTTATGCACCAAGCAGCAGGTCAGAGTATTTGGCCATCTTAGAGTCTCTGGGTGGTTCCTGGAAGGCGTTCCACCTGGGGACTCCATAGTTCTCCTGGTTGACTTCAACGCTCTTATGGAGAAACCAAGAGAGGAATAATTGAGAAGAACAACCCGCTTAATGGAACTGGACTTCTGTACCTCCAAGTCCGAGGCCATGGTTCTCTGCCGGAAACCGGTGGATTGCCACCTCCGAGTGGGGGGGGAGTGGCTTCCTCAAGCGAGGGAGTTTAAGTATCTCGGGATCTTGTTCATGAGTGATGGGAAAATGGAGAGTGAGGTGGACAGGTGGCTCGGTGCGACGTCAGCAGTAATGCGGGCGCTGTATCGGACCATCGTGGTGAAGAGAGAGCTGAGCCGTAAGGTGAAGCTCTCTCTTTACCAGTCCATCTATGTCCCAACTCTCACCTTTGGCCACAAGATTTGGGTCGTGACTGAAAGAATGAGATCGCGGATACAAGCGACTGAAATGAGTTTCCTCTGCAGGGTGGCTGGGCTCAGCCTTAGAGATAGGGTGAGGAGGTCAGACATCCGGAGGGAGCTCAGAGTAGAGCCGCTGCTCCTTCACGTCTAAAGGAGCCAGTTGAGGTGGTTTGGACATCTGGTTCGGATGCCTCCGGGGAGGCTTCCTCTGGAGGTTTTCCGAACACGTCCACCTGGGAGGAGACCCCGGAGGAGACCCCGGGGCAGACCCAGAACCCGCTGGAGGGATTATATCTCTCGGCTGGTCTGGGAACGCCTTGGGATTCCCCAGGCAGAGCTGGACAGCGTCGCCGAGGGGAGGGAGGTCTGGGACGACCTGCTCCACCTACTGCCCCCGCGACCCGACCCAGGATAAACAGAAGACAATGGATGGATGGATGGATGGACTTCTGTTAGTCAGGGATTGGCCATAGCAAACAACATGTTCCAGTATGAGGTGGTTCATAAGTGTCCCTGGTACCAGAGCACCTTAGGCCGAAGGTCGACTTTGTAGTCAATCATCTGACCTGCAGTCATATGTCTCAGAAACTCAGGTGAAAATAGGAACAGAGCTGTCAACTGATCTCCACCTGGTGGTGAGTTGGATCTGATGTTGAGGAAGGCTGCTGGACAGACCTGGTGAACCCAAACGTGTCGTGAGGGTGAACTGGGAATGTCTGGTGGAGGCTCCTGAGGTCTTCAGCTTTATCTCTGGAAGAGTTTCTCTTGCATCCTTGAGGAGCTTTGGGACGTGGAACCAGAGTGGACCATGTTCGAAGCCTCCACTGCAGAAGACTGTTAGAAGCTACAGCCAGAAGGTCACTGGTGCCTGGCAGCGACCTGAAACCAGCTGGTGGACACCAGCGGTGAAGAAAGTTGTCAGGCTGAATAAGGAAGCTTTTCAGGCCTGGTTGGCTCGGGGGTCTCCTGAAGCAGCAGACAGGTTCCGGGCGACCAAAAGGGTTGTAACTGCAGAAGCTAAAACTCAGGTGTTGGGGGAGTTCAGAGGGGCTGTGGAGAAGGACTTTGGGTTTGCTTTGAGGACGTTCTAGCAAATCACTTGATGACTCAGGATGGGGATTGTCTGATTGTCGTTGTACGGAGAACAGTGACTAATTACAAAGTCATCATGACTGTTAGAAAAAATAGTTAAAGCTGTGAAATAAGACAATCAACCGAACTTCTCCTTCATGAAAAACTTGCATTAATTAGTCAACAGTGGACTTCTTTGTCTTTAAATTATTTAAAATAAGAACATAAAATACAAAGCTGCACATTTTAAACCACAGATGTATGTTAAAAAAAAATCAGTTCAGCCAAGTTTTGTTCATCTACAGCAGCATGTTCTCTTACCCACAGAGAGATGGACGAAGGATTCCATCTGTAACGAGGGAAGGAAGCATCTGTATTTTCCTGCATCCGACATTTTGACCCTGAAGAGCTTCAGGGAGACGTTTCCATTGATCAGCTGATCCACAAACAGAGCGGTGCGGTATTGATACCCGGGGTTCTGGCTGTGATACACCTGGTGATCGTGGATGTACCCCGGGTCCAAACCAGGTCTGGTCCACTCAACGGTGATGGAACTGTCGCTGATGGGAGGTTGAAGACGACACGGCAGCAGGACGTCCTCACCAGCCAGAGCGACGACTGACGCAGGTGAAGAAATCCGCTGTGACTGTGCTGCAAAGACAATATATATATATATGAAAATTGTTAAAATCATGAATAATACTTTAAGAATTCATACTTTTAATGTGTAACACTACTAACTATTTACAGCAAAAGGAGCATTAGTTCTGTAATTTTAAAAAATAGATTTGTTTGTTTATTGAGAGATATCTCATACATTTACCGA
This sequence comes from Stegastes partitus, assembly GCF_000690725.1. Classification (NCBI taxonomy): domain Eukaryota; kingdom Metazoa; phylum Chordata; class Actinopteri; family Pomacentridae; genus Stegastes; species Stegastes partitus. The sequence continues at coordinate 4,827 of NW_007580533.1, read as the reverse complement.
CTTTGTCCCAACACTGTTGAATTCAATTGTTTTCATTAGGTGGTGTCTATATATATATATATATNTCTCTGGTTCTGATCCGTGCTGCATTTATTCATTGATCCAGTAGGTTGGATTTTCCTCTCAGGCTCTCTGAGGAAACACTGGCTGCAGTTCAACCAAATTATCACTGAATTCTTGAATAGTGTAAGTTGGATATGTTTTTTTTTCTAAAAGCTAAGACGGGTTTCAACCTGCTGGTGAGTTTTGGGTTCAGAGGATTCGCTCAGAAAGATCATTAAATGTTCTGCTACTGTTTAGTCACTGATCAATTAAATTCTCTATGAAACTGTGATGATTGACTTCATGATGTCGCCACATCCAGTCTGGTCCAATGTTTCACATTTGTGTTGTGATTTTCAGATAAAACTGACCAGTTCGGTTACACCTCAACGATCTCTATTATCATTGGTGTGACTTCTGACACCACTGGAGCAGTTGTTGGTGCTTTAGGATCTATCATCATCATCATGGGCAACAGTAAGTCACAGTGATCAGATATCAAACCTGCATATCTCAGTGCAAACCTTGAGTGGTGCTTTATGATGTTATTGACATTTTTTAGGTTTAAATCTGTGCTGTGGACACATTGAACATTATATCATGTTTTTTATTTTCACAATGCAGTTCATACTAAACAGTGTTTCATGTTTCAAAAAAGACCGTCGGGGAAGAAAACATCTGACCTGATCTGTATCTTGTTTGCCATCTTAATATATCACTGTTCTGTGTGTTTCTGTGTTGATCAGCATGTAGGAATATCTTCAAAACAGCTCACAGTGATCGGTCAAAGGAAAGGGATTCATCACTTGACCGTGGAGCACCAAAGAATGAGGACGTGGAACAGGGGCTTAGAGACGATGATCAACGACAGGAAAGAGAATCATTACTTAAACGTCGAACACCAAAGAATGATGGCATGAAACAGACAGTTAAGGTGCTGAAAGCAGTGCAGACAGAGCTGGAGAAGCAGATGGTTGATGTCAAACAGCAACTTGAGAAGGTCGAGAATGAAAAAAAGACAAACAAGAAGGAGCTTGAGTCAGTGGAGGCTGAATTAAAAGAGAGAGGAAAAAAAAAAGACAATCCAGAGGATCTGCTGAGACAGAAAGAAGAGCTGTTACACACTGAATGGAATTTGGATGAGATAAAGAGAATCTATGAGAAACAGAAGTTAAATATTGTGAAATTGATGGAACATGTAGAACCTGAGGTTTCCAGATTAACCAGATGAACCAGATGAACCAGAGATCCTCAGTCGATCATCTGAACAGACAGAGAA
>NW_007580533.1:0-2146 GCF_000690725.1 Stegastes partitus | reverse complement strand
ATATTTCTTGTTTCGGTCTTTAACAGATTTCTACATATTAGACTATTTATCATAAATACTGGCAGAAGTTCCAGTTTTCCTGCACAGTGTTGTTGTAGCTGCTAAAGGGAACAACCCTCCTTGAACAAACACGACTTTTAACTCGTTGTCTCACCTGGATTTTCAGCAAACAGCCAAACATTCATGTGTTTTGTCATTGCAGCTGATTGTGACGGATCCAGCTACATCCCTGTCATGCATCAGAAAGTCATCCTACCTGCCATTATTTGGGTTGTGGCTTTTCCGACATGTAAATGTGAGTTTCAGCTCCATATGTATGTACGGCTCCTTGTGGAGTTACAGGAAGAACTGTGCAGCAGTCCTGTCTGCTGCTTTGTTCTTTGTTCTTGGCTGTTTAATGAAACACTGTCCAGATACATGTTTGAGTTTCATCTTCAACATGCTGCTGTGCTTTTATGTCCTGTTTGATTTTAGACTCTAATCACAAGGATGAGATGACAAACCGTGCAGTGAGGAGAAGACAGACGTGGATGTCACATAAACTCAAACCGTGTCTTAGAAACGTAGGAGATAAAACAACAAGGGGGAGAAAGACAATAAAGCTTTGAAAAGAACATTTTGCAGAGTTTCTCATTTAAATGTGGTTTTGGGATTTGTTTTTTTTTGGTATAATCTGAGATCAAGTTCATTCTGATGTTCAAGTTTCAGTCCAACATGTTAACAGGAGCTCACGTTGTTTCCAAAGATGTTCTGAGAAAGTTCTGTAAAGTTCTACTCATGTTTTCAGTTTACTTTAGTTCCCACAATATTCTTCTTAAAGGTGGAAAACCTACAGACGTTCAGAAATGTTTGGTGGTCACATGGTTCCACAGTTTCCCACTGTAGTGTTGAGTCTAATGAGGGCATTAAATGGGCCTGTTTGAATCAGTCAGCAGCTGGAGTCCATCAGATCTGCTGACGAGAGGTTTGGTGGTCGTGACGAGAAGAACATTTGACCAACACAACTTCCTACATCAACAACATCACTGATCATTCAAGTTGATGTTTGTATATTGATAACCCAGCAGACTTTTTCATATTTCCAAAAGACCTTAAATAAATCTATGATTAAGACAAAATACATGATTGATTGATTGTTTGTTTTTGTTTTTTGTGCCAAATGTGTTTCAATGATTCCATCATAGAAAGTTTGGACTTATACGAATCATAGGAAACTGAAGACTGCTGTGATTAAACATACAAACTCTTTACAAGTTTATGTAAACTTTTGTTTCATTTTAACATCTTAAAAAATTAAATCTCTCAGTTCTAACTGTTGAAATACACATGTAGTTTATAATCTCACCTTAAACTGTGGTGTATCTAGACTGCATTGTTTGTAATCCTTCTTTCAGTTTTTCTACTTCTTTTTTTGTGACAAATCAGCACCCCACATTAAAATGTTAAAGATTAACAGTCATCCCATTCCAAAAATGCAAATAACATCCACATTAAAAATCATTATTTTTTGCAAATGGTATTTAAAATGATTTAAAGTATTTAAATCTGTTAAAACTGTAATTATTTTAAAGATATGTGGTGTTATTTTCACTATTTTCCTTCACTACAGCTTTTGGACAATTAAGTATTCTGCAGTTTATTAAATGTATTTTTGTGGCCTTGTTGTCAATTCAATTTTATTATTTTTTTTCCCCCAGTATCGTAAAATTATATTTACATTGTGCTATAAGTTAATGATTCAAATGACTTTAAAAAAATAAAAAAATCTTATATATTATTTTATAATCCATTTGCACAGCATCACAAAGACTGAAACTACACAATATTTTAGTTTTTCCTGGATGTGATTTCGCAACTTCTGCCATCAGGTGTGTTTTTTATTTCAAGAGTGTTGATCTGTACTTGAAGAGAAAAAACAAAATAGTAGTCATAAAATAGTCATAAAAAAATAGTGCAACTTTTAAAAAATTTGACTTTATTTGAACTTGTACAGAATATTCATGAAATCTTGTAAACAAACAAGAAGCCAATAACGACCACATACAGACAAACAAAACTGATCACAAATGTTACAAACATGTTCAGAGACGTTTAAAAAACATGATTCAAATACAGATTTTTAACAATCACTCTCCTAAATAATGAT
>NW_007580532.1:26660-28413 GCF_000690725.1 Stegastes partitus | reverse complement strand
TAATGACTGTAAAATTTAGGCAAATACCTTTTTTCCCTATGTCCTCAGAGACATGTAGAATATAGACTAAAGTTTATGTAATACGTGATTAACACAGTGTAAAATGTGACCACAATGTAAAAAGCAGTCACCCATATGCTGTTGTAATGCAGGTTTTGCTTTGCCTTCCATGTAGTGTCAAAAAGCAAAAGGCACTGGTAGTGGTACTCCTGGTTTACCAGGATGGGGTTCGATTCCCTGCGGTGTCCTGCTTGTTTTGGCGTGAACATGAAAGTTGCTGGAATTTAGTATCAACTACTTTTGCAAGTCACAACAAATACCTTCATAAGAGTAGCACAACAACAAAGCAAAAATGATGCTGAGAATGTGACTGCATATAACATGTTATGTCATCTTTCCAGTTTGTGGTAAGACGAGTGGCTGAAAGAGATGGCAAAATTACATAGACATTCTTTAATGAAGTAGAAGTAGATACTTGTGTAAAAATGGACTACAGTAAAAGCAGAAGGACTGACTCAACTCCTTTACTCAAGTAAAACTAAGAAAACACAGGTTCAGAAATTTACTGAAGTAACAAAGTAAAAAGTAAACATTATTGTATTGCTTGTTGATACGCAATGCCTCTTTTGATAACTCAGCAAAACGAAGAAGTTTGTAGCACAAAACAGAAGATTGCTTTAAGCAATTGCACAGTGATTGACAGAGAAACACATAACTGGACAGTTTTCTATTTCAGCAACATTATGAACATTAAATATTCTAGTGAAAATGGAAACAGTGATCTCTTCAAGACTACCAACATGTATTATGAGACTCAGCAAAAGCTGCTTCTCCAAGTTGTTTGAATAAAGACAACCCTTTTGAATCAAAAAAAGTCCTGTACTGCTGAAAAACCTCTGGCAGGCAACTGAGGAAGGCAGGTGTATGTTAACTTTCAGCAACAAATTGCACACTGCTGAGAACAATAACGATGTTTGCTGCGCTTGTCACCCTTTGCGCACGTCAGGGTGTCGCACAAACGTGCTACGGGCAAGACTCTGATCCAGCGGGGAGAGTTTCGATCAAATCGGAGCACTTGTGGCATATTTAATAAGCACTTCCTGTTTAGTGGCAAGCTGCGGCAGTGTGCCTGTAGGCCGTGGTGGAAACATGCTCTGGCTGACACTGAATTTGAGGAAGATCAGACCACATACAGGCCAGGTACACAGTACATCTCATATTATGGCGTTTTAAGGCGTTTTGGCCACGCCCCCAGGTGCCATTGTGACTGAGAGTCGTTATATGGCTGTGATGAAAGTCACAGTGTGATGCAACATGTGAAGTTTGAGAGCAATTGGAGCATACATCAGCTATTTGCACTGCACTTCCTGTTTAATGGCGAGCCGACGCGGCGTTCATGGTGTGGCATGCTGGCAAAACGCTGTGGCTGAGAGTCAGAGCATGCATGTAAAATTTCCGGCCGATCGGAGCCAAACAGAACAGTTACACAACACGCCTTGTATTATGGAGTGTTATGGCGTTGTGGGCAATTTGCGGGGGGCGCCATTTCCACGCCGTCACACTTGTGCAAACCGTCTTAATAATGTGTAATCACCACCTCCTGTAGTTTGTGCTGGACAAATTTCAGGTGTGTACGACCTTCCCTGTAGGAGGAGATAGATTTTGAAAATGGCCAAAAATGTTCAAAACTCAGGCAAAAATGACAAAATTGTCCCAGAGTTTTGTCAAAATGGCAGAGTTCCTGTTGAGTTTA
>NW_007580532.1:24647-25125 GCF_000690725.1 Stegastes partitus | reverse complement strand
CAGCGCTGGTGCACTGTCCTTTCCACGGGCCGCACCCGTGGCTTTGCCCACATGCTGCACTGAGCACCCCTCACCGGCCTGTCAAGCACAGCTGATTGGCTTTGAACAACTGTGTAGGGCTCTGCCAGATAGTAAGGGCATTTTATGAGATTTTTCACAAATATGCCAACTAAATCATTACCAAACAATTCTTCACCAAAATGTTTGTAAAGGTGTGTAATAACATGCCTTAAAATGTTGAAGTTAAACTCCCGTGGGAAACCCTGTTTCAAAACTAGATGCTGACTTAAACAAACAAGAATACAGGTTAACCATACAATGAAAAATGTAAAAAAAAAAAAAAGAAGAAGGAAACTTATCTGGTCAGACCAGCAACCTCTTTTCAAAAAGGAAAAGGTCCAAATATCCTCCGTAGAGGAACTTTGGACACATTCCTTGGGAAGATGTCTGCAAAATGGACCCTCTTCCAAGGCTTGCT
>NW_007580532.1:21833-23541 GCF_000690725.1 Stegastes partitus | reverse complement strand
CTGGTCAGACCAGCAACCTCTTGTCAAAAAGGAAAAAGTCCAAATATCCTCCGTAGAGGAACTTTGGACACATTCCTTGGGAAGATGTCTGCAAAATGGACCCTCTTCCAAGGCTTGCTCGTTACATGACCTCACAATGTCGCTCATCACTTTAGCACTGAAATAAATAGCAACAACTAGGACACAATGAAGAAATTGTAAAGAATCTGTCCACAAGTAGGGACCCTGTTTCAAAACTCTCTGACTTGAACTAACAATAATACAGGTCAACATTGCACTGAGAGAATCAACAAAGGATTTCAAAAGAGTGACATAAGTTTGTTAACTGTCATTTCACAGATGTCTCATTTTGTTATATTATCGATAGCAACCAATAAAATCAAACAATCAAGCAATAACTTATGTGCTGATTGATAAATCAGTAACTGTAAATAATTTCCACATCACAAATCTGTACGTTTTTTCAAATACTCAGCTGTTGCCGTTTTTCCATTCTCATGTCTTTTTTTTTATTTTTTTTGACAAGGTTCAAGTGCAAATTTCCACACTTTCACTTTACAGTCAGCAATGCAGCTCTGTTATACACGTGTTATTCAGCTGGAGATCATTACCTTGTTGGAGAAACAGTCACGATCCATTTTAGAAATTGAGAGCAGCTCACTTTTCTCGACAACTCCTTTGCACATACCCCGTTTGTTTTTTAAAATCGTTGTTTCACTTGGTAGTAACGTCTTCAGACATCAGCCAACATGACAGCAAACTTCTGAGAAAAGACAAAAAACACCATGTCTACGTGCTACAACTTTTCCTCGATGTCATTTCACAAATCTAAACTGCTACCATCTATCATCCAAAGGCAGTTCAAACCAGTTTAAACCAGATCCACTGAGATAACTGGTGTCCTGAGACCTGTACATTCTAGAGCTCAATGATGTCACGGAACACGATTAACTATACACAAGAAATGCTGCTCCTTCACCTTTGTTAAAAGAAAAAACAACAACAACTAATGGCTCTAAAATCCTGTCGTAGGAAACACTGGAGAAAGTATTTGAAAAGATATCAAAAGGTGTCCCTCTTTCAAAACTTCCTGTTGCCTTGACCTGACAATAATACAGGTTAAAGCTACACTGAAAGATTAAAATAAATAAAACAATACTAAACCAGAAAAGCACTCGGAGAGCCCAGACCTCCTCCAAGCTGCTTATTTCCACCATGTTGTGATTTCCAGCCAATGTTAAAGTCCTGCATTCATTTTATCTACACTATTAGATTCATAGATAATCAACGCATACTAGATTATAATACTGCATGCTAGGTTTATTGAAGACTGCTGATCAATCACACAGTTTCACAGTTCTCACCATGAAATGTGATAATCTGCCTGCATTATATTCATAGATAATCAAAGCATACCTTTAGTATTAAATTAACATTGATATCGTTAATAACAGACTTACAGAGTGATGAACAGTCGTTCTGTACTCTCAAATATTTCATACACTTATTTCTGCAGTTACTTACTGGCTTTTAAGCTGTTACCTAACGCTATGCTAGGTTGGCATAACTACAGCGATGCTATTGATAACATAAACAGGGAGTAACTTAAGCTAAGTTAGAACAAGCAGGCATCAGTCATCATGACACATGGCAAACAGACTAAAAGTCAAACAGGAGACATGCTGAGTCATTGTTAATGTCACAGCGT
>NW_007580532.1:10340-15902 GCF_000690725.1 Stegastes partitus | reverse complement strand
TGCGTTAAAAAAGCGGATGCCCCGGGTTATTGAATCGCCCACCACCAAAGTGGTAGGGGGGAAAAGAGGGCGAAGAGTGGTCGCCGGACGCTCAGCTTCTACCGCCTCTGGAGATGACGGCGATACATGGCTGGCTGGTGGTGGCCCGGACCGGGGGAGTCCAACCGACCGTCTGATGACAGCCTCCTGCAGCATCCTGCGGCGTCTGTTCCCTGTGGTGGAGCAACGATCCGTCCGACCGGTGCTTGGCGCAGATGGAGCAGCGGCAGAATGAGGTGGAGAGGACACTGCGGGGGTTGTAGGAGCGCTGCCGCAGGCCGTAGGTGGAGATGAAGTAGCGGCCTCAGGGAGAGCTGTGGGAGCAGTTGGAGCCGGGGCTGTGATGGGATCGCTGGGGTGAACTGAGGCCTCGTCCATCAGGATGGCGAAATGGTTTGAGAGCCCGACTGAGCGGGTTGTGGCTGGAGCAGCAGGGGCGGTCGTCCAGGGAGGAGGAGGAGGTATAACAAGTTGATAAGTTAAAGAATGACTTATCCAACTGTAATTAAGCTTTGGGGTATTTATCAGAATATGATATACCACAACATTTAACAACACTTAAACTAATGTGAGATATTAACGTCCCATTAAGATCCTCTGGTGCTTTTTTCCATTGTCTGTTGATCCTTTAAGCCCAGAGCAGAGAGAGGAGGAGGGGTAGAGCAATAAAAATCACCCATTTGGTTAGTCAGGCTCTCCTTGAGTGTCTCTTATCTGATAGTTCTCTTTGAAGTTCTGGTGGTGTGATCTGTTGATATACAACTTTCTGGGCTCTGGTTGTCCTGGCTTTGGCTCCAGCCCGTCTGCGAGGCTGATCTACACACACCTAAGACCTACAGGAATTCCTGTGTCTGTTCATGTCCTACATCACGGAAGTCTTCAGTAAAAGGCGAAAGACTTGTTTGTTACAAAGAGAAACCAGAGTAAGTGTGCCTTTTTCCCGAGGAGCAACCCAATAGCCTGTTCGTCCCAGTCACCACCCTCGTGGTAAGCCTCGTGTGGCTTGCGTTGCCACGTGTGGCAGATCCCGGGTCACGCCCACTCTGCTTCCCCTCCCCGTGCTCCCAAAATGCTGTCTCCAATGGCACTGCAGCCCGTCTTTCGGCTGACCAAAAGCACAGGGCACTTGGCAACATTTTCTGAGCAATATACTTAAGTCAGCTGGCTTAAGAAAAGTGAATTCAAAACCAGATTTCAGAAAAGAGGACCATCAAAACCAGCGCCAAGGTATGCGCAAGTCATTTCCAAGAATGATGCTGTATTGCACAGAATGCGCGCGTGCATGCGCACACGGCTTCCCTGCACCGCATTTGAGGGGCCATGTCACACTTTGGCTGGTGTCCCCATTGCATCTCCTAAGCACACGCGCTGGCTCTGTTGGTGGCGCGCCCGTCCTATCCCCATGCGCCAGAGGTGTCTGAGCTGGGCCACAGGGCCCCTTTTTGTCTGGCCGCGTCTTCTCAGCTTGCTGCTTTGGCATTTGAAAACAAACCATCCAACTGGAATCTAAGTCAAGTCAGAGCCCATGTCTGTCCGCATTCAAATAGCTTTTGTCTCCAATGTGCACCTCTGTCCTCTCAGTGCTGATGGCGGAACGGCCGCCACCCACCAAGGAGCCACTGTTTCACTCGCACCTATTTTCACGCCACAATCTCATTCAAAAGTCAGTGTGTTGCACTGCACTCTTTTCCCAATACTGGCTGAGACGAGTGCCGACCTGTCTGTGTGGGGTGCCTGACAGTGTGTAAAAGAAACATAAAGGCTTTTGCAGCCCACACCACAGAGCAAAGGCCATTCTATCTTCAAAGCCACTTGTGCACGTAAGCTGGACAGAACGACAAAAGCGGCTCGTGTCTCCCTGCCGCATTCCGCAGCCTTGGGTTGGGTGCACAATGTAACAGGCTGTGCTGGAGTTTGTCTTTCCACAAGGCCAGAGAAGGGTGCACCGTTCCCAGCGGCACTGCAGTACCGGGTTGATGCATGGAGTGATGCATGGAGTGAAGGGGGCAAGTCCCTAGTTCATCTCCCGGCGCTAAACATCTGTTTAGCATGTAGTCCTCGAATCGAGGATATATCAGATATTAAACTGATAAGAACAATTTCAATTTTTCAAAACTTTGTTGTTCAAAGCATGTAAAAATAACAACACCATAGAATAAAACATAAAATGGCTCATGCAACTAGTTACATTATGTTTTGCTATGAACACAGATTCCAGTACATTACTTTCAAAGGACTCTCAAATGAGGTGACATTTTGTTCTTTTCACCATTTTTTCAAAGGAACTTTGTAAAATCAGCAGTGTCAATGCCTTCAAATTACCTTTGTTTAAAATGAAAAGGAAAACTTTGTTGCTCGGACAACTTAGAAAAAATAAATAGATAAACTGAACATCATAATGACAGTTTTCATTGTTTATAATGAACAATTTTGAAAAATCACCCAAAAACATAAATATATTACCATTGGTCAACCGTCAAAGTTATGCCTTATGCGAGTCACCTAATTTCAAATGTTTTTGGTGTTCCCCACTTGGCTATCATATCATCTTGGGATTCACAAGTTTTTACTCTCGCCATGTATTTTTTAACCATATTTTTCAAGATTTCACCACGTATTCTCCAGGGATGCAAAACTTTTTTAAAACCAAGATATTTCTTCTTTCCATATCCCATCTTTCACACAGTTCAGAACCACCCACCAGTGATACATTACATCTGTACATTTCCCTTTCAAATAACCGTATGTTCTCATGCGTCAGTGGACAGTTCCATATCTTCTGAAGCCAAGGTGTCATCAAAGCAGATACCTTCTTTGCAAATGGACATAAACAAATTAAGTGAAGGACCGTTTCGTCATCGCCACAAAGAGTTCTAGGACATTGAGCACTTCTTGTAAAATTCCTTCTATGCAGGAAAGCTCGCATTGGCGAACATTCATGTACAATGTACCAGGCCAGACCTTTATGGGTATTATTAAAGAGTTTACAATTTACATTGTTCCATACCATTTCACACAATTCTTCTGTTAGTTTTCCTCCTGGCATCAGCCTTTGGCAATAGTACAATTTTTCTTCCACTTTAACCCGAGTGATGTTTTCTGCTGGAATTTGGGCAAGCTCATATTGAAAACGTTTTAGGACTACTTTGTAGATTTGCGGACATTCTTCAGAGTAGGGAGTATTTAAATTAACTCTTTTCCCCCATTCCCTTAGCACTTTTCGACCCATCCAAAATCTCAAAAATACGTCCAAGTAGTCTCTACATTGACATTTAGGCAGACTTTAAGAACTGGAGTTAAAAACATGGCATGTAACTTGGCTCCGATTTCTGGAGCCGCTCAACCACCCTTTTCCAATGGCCTCTACACATAATTTCCCTCCGAAGTTTTTCGTGCTGACCACCCCATATGAACTGAAATGTTGTTTTTTGCAGTGCGATGACCGTCTTGTGAGGTGGAGGGAACGTGGCTGCCAGATGAGCTAAAGACGCAATGACTTGCTTACTTACTGATTTCACAACCAAGATTTTCCCAAATAACGATAGTTGTCTTTCTTTCCAAAAAACTGTTTCGTGGTACAAAGCAAACCTTTACATCGAAGGCCAGTTCCGGAATGCCTCTATGACGTCATTTTTCAACAAGTGTGCATGGGCACCAGTCAGCCCAGCGTCGGGCCCGCACACGCAAACAAGCAGCCAGGCTCACTCTCACGCTTTCTTTCACAAGTGAATGAGAGGAGAGCGCGAACGCAGTCCCCCACTACCATAAATTATGCAGTCGAGATTCCCACATTTGGGAAATTCGCAGGGGTCAGTTCGCCGGAGTGCAATGGCTGGGCCTCGCCCTGGGTGAACCAATTCAATTTTTCAATTTTTTGACGTTTATTAAGTTCAGTACAGGGGTAACATCAAGAGCAGCACAATGTTACATGGTACAGTACTTACAAAACATGGAAATGCCCATACAAGTAGTTTTTCATTAATACATTTACATTCACATTCTCAAGTATGTGCTTNAATGACAGCATTCTGCTTGACTGTGAAGCTTCATCCTTCACAGGGGAAGTGACCATATTTGGTAACTTCCTTGGACATAAAATATGTCCACCTTGTGCCTCTTCTTGAGGTTGAAGAACCACTTAGATTTACTTTTCATATTAGTGCCAATATCACTACATTACGAAAAATGTCACTAAACAAATGTTCCAGACACTTTATAAACGCTTTGTTACTGGTTTGCATTGAACTCCACTTGATTTATTTTTTGAGATTAGCACCAAACCACCACCCCAAGAAAAACGGTACTAAATGAACTTGCCAAGTACTTTATAAATGCTTTGTTACTGGTTGTGTAAGTATGACTACCTGAAAATAAAATGTTTCTAATTAAATGTTTTTGCAGTTTATTACTTTTTCTTGTATTCATTATAAACTAACATTTTTTTTTTTATCCAAAAATGGGCAAGTTACCATGTATGGTACCTTTAGTAACCTTGATTTGCAAGATTTTTTTTCTTCTAAAAGTCACAAATGTAAAACATATCTCGAAATATCCTTCAGTAACAACCTAGGGTTGAAATTTTCATTTTCCAAGTATCTCAGTGCCCTATAAAGTGTTAACAGCATTTACTTCTTTTATGAGAAAATAACCAGACGGTACGCCACAACAGCACAAAAATGTAATCATCTGTTCACTGTGAACTATCAACATTTCCTGACAATTTCATGAAAACCCGTTCAGAATTTTTCAAGTTATCTTGCAAACAGCAAACAAACAAACAAATAAACACCAGCTAAAACATAACCTCCTTGGCGGAGTTAACAACATAAAACTGTTAAATTATTCGTCCAGTGATATAATATCAAGGTTAGCACAATAATTCTAATAAACTGTTTACTCTTGGCGATCAGTCAAGAGTATTTTGCAATGTTAGGGAATTAACTTAGAGCTTAGGTAGCTAATGATCGGATACGTAAAGTGACTGAAAGTAAGCTATAGAAAACACAGGAAACAACTGTATACACACACAACATTTATTACTAACTAAAACAAACAAACAACAACAAACATAAATAATATAAAATACAAACAATGATGAAAATGCTGATTGGAAGTATGAGACTGAGAAACCGGATGTGAAGCAGAGATGTGGCTTAGAGACTTAAAAGTCTTTTCACCCAAAACAGCAGATAATCTGTTAAATTTGGGAATATTTGTTTGAAGGCCAGTTGTAATTATGGAACACCCGTTTAGAGACAGAAGCTTGATACTTGCAGTTTCCTTGGTGGGTACAACGACGTCTGGTGTTGGGGGCAGACGTGGCCTTTGACAAGACCACAAAAAGGCGAACCCAAATGCACGACTCCAAAAACTCAAAAATGTTCTCAAACTGATTTATTTACAAAATTATCAACAGAAATATCATTCAACAATAAAAACCTAAACTCAAAGCATCACTCTAACGAGGAGAATAAAGAACCAAAAAATCACTCGATTGAGGAAAAACTTAACAATCTTTCTAAA